>NC_053112.1:26356247-26578747 GCF_010015445.1 Perca fluviatilis | reverse complement strand
TGTCTGCAATCTAATGGTTTCTGTGGGGAACAAGTGCTGCAGCGGTGCAGCCCAGGCCCTCTAAAGACATCTAACGTTTTCTCAACATCTACACAGATCAAGTAAGTCGTGTTTTAAAGCCATTTTCTGTGGCGTCTGTCTCTAATCATATGTCATTATTAACAGTCGGAAAAAAGACAACGCTGTGAGTTTTCTGTGGGTTGGCTGGCTAGGTTAGCAAGGAGCTAGTCGAACGTTAGCTAAATTAGTTCAAGCAATATTATGTAAATGTAAAAAATCAAGGGGTTGGTTAATAAACAGTGGTGGTAGCTGCCCTTGAATGGAGTTCAGAATCAAAATCGAAATAAGATGTATTGCCAAGTAAGTAACACTTAACAAGGAATTTGCCTTGGTGATTAGATACATAACGTGTTATGGAAATAAACAAAGCAAAATACTGTAACAGACAATAACATAAATATATAATATGTATATTGCTATAAAGAATTTATACAAGACACGATAACCTAACAATTACGTACAATATAACTTTTACAATAAGAAAATGTGGTATGGTTTTTTTGGATCATTTTTTTTATTAAGAAAGACACAAAATGGAAACATTAACAAATATACTTTACTCCTTTTTTCAGCCCCCGTCCCCCATAACACATACAATGTAAATCATTTTAAAAAACAATATCAACCCTTATAGAACGCAGTATGGTTATGTGCAGGGTGTGCAAAATGTTTGAGGGAATGTGCAAAAGTTCAGCGTATATAATATGTGCAATGGTCAGGTATATAGTCCAGGATGTTTGCTGATGTAACGTGTAGTGTCTGGGAAGGGGTGGCTAAAACAAGCCAGTCAACAACATAATGTGCAAAAAGACAACATAAGATGCCAAGACAAAAACTGCAAAGACCCATAACCATACAATAAACCCAAATTATATATTTTTTTCAACTCTGTATTTAGAATAGAATAGAATATACTTTATACTTTATTGTACCCTAGGGGAAATTTGTCATGGACTCAAAAGTGCATAGTGCATAGTAGTAGCTGCCATTACAGACAATAGATACACGTAAAAATACAAATAACAGCTAAAAAACATACACATAGGCTACATACACACAGAAATAAAATAAATAAAATGCAGAACACCGAGTTATTGCACACTTCTCAGGCCTATCTATTACAAATCGTACAAATCTATTTAAGATTTTGATTTAAAATTTTGATGGAGACTGGTACGAAGGAGTATTTAAAACTGTTCAATTTAGTTTTAGGGATTCTGTACCTTCTGCCAGAAGGCAGGAGCTCGTATTCCGTTTGAAGGATGTGGGACGGGGTCCAACAATACTCTCCGCGCCTGCCTAAGTACAGACCGCTCATAGATGGACTGAAGGGAGAGTTTATCAGTCCTCCCCATCACCTTCATAGCAGTCTGTACCAGGCGCTGCAACTTTGATTTGGACTTTGTGGATAGATTGCCGAACTACGCCGTCATCCCATACCTGATAACACTCTCTATCACTGCCTGATAAAATAAAAACATGATGTTCTGGCTGACACCAAACACCCTTAGTCTGCGTAAGAAATACAGTCTTTTCTGTAAACAGGAATATACATAATCTACGTGGTCACTCCAGTTTAAAAGGTTATCTAGGTGGATGCCCAGATAACTATAAGAAGTGACCTGTTTGATATCCTCCCTATGAATGGACAAAGGGGTATAATCCCCCACCGACCGAGGGTCAAACACCATCTCCTCAGTTTTTTTTAATGTTAATGGTGAGATGGTTCTTGTCACACCACAGAACAAAATTGTTGACCTCCGTGAAGTACAGTGATGGATCTGAGTTCTGATGAAGCAGACTAAGAATGGCAGTGTCGTCAGAAAATTTAAAAAAACAGGTTACCCGGGAGACTATTAGTACAGTCGTTAGTATAAAGGGTGAACAGGACCGGTGAATTTACGCAACCCTGAGGTGCACCTGTACTGATGCATTTTGATACAGAAAGCAAGTCGTTAATCCTAACATTTTGGGTTCTATCTGTTAAAAAAGAATAAAACCATTTAATAATAGAAGGATTAACATTCATCTCAGTCATTTTCTGTAAGAGCAGATGAGGCCGTAATGTATTAAAAGCAGAACTGAAATCAATGAACAGAAGGTGTGCATAGGCTTTGGGATCCTCCAGGTGCTTAAGAGTTAGGTGGGTGATGCTATTAATTGCATCATCTGTACTCCTCCACTGCCTATAAGCAAACTGGAGTGGATCTAGTTCAGTGTTGACTTCAGATTTCAGTATGGATACTAGGGTTGGGTACCGAAACTCGGTGCCAATGGGGAACCGGTGCCGACGTAAACGGTAGTAACGAGACCGACTAAGAACGAAAGTTTCGGTGCCTCATTTCGGTGCTTGACTTTACACTACACCTGACAGCATGTAACGTTAGCCTACCTTTAGCTAGCAGCTGGATTAATCACCGGTAAAATGCTGACAGCTAACGTTAAACAGTGTAAAGTGTGACTGTATTTCACTGTGGAGGACTTCAACAGCGGGATGTAACAGTCTGCAGCGCAGCTGCCGTTGTCGCAATTCATAGATATACAGTATGTTTATATGGTCGGAATTAAACAACACAGACGGTGCGTTCACTCGCAGCTGCCGTTGTCGGAATTAAACAACACGGACGGTGCGTTCAGTCGCAGCTGCCGTTGTCGGAATTAAACAACACAGACGGTGCGTTCACTTGCAGCTGCCGTTGTCGGAATTAAACAACACAGACGGTGCATTCACTTAAAACAGGTTGCCTCGTGGTGCATTCACAGTAATTGTAAAATACCCTTTTCCCATCTGGGGTTCAACAGCAATTTACTGGTGAAATAAGTTATTGTTATAGTTATTACATTATTATTAAATCTTTAATTTTGACCATGGCCTTAGCAATAAACAAGTCACTGACTGTTTACTACCCTTATTTTTTTTTTCTTCTTCTTTTTTTTGAACTTTATTGAAAAGTACCGGTTCAGGCACCGTTTAGGCACCGGCACCGTTTTAAAAGTATCGATTTAGCACCGGAATCGAAAAAAACCCAAACGATACCCAACCCTAATGGATACAATGTATTTTTCAAAACATTTCATAACAACAGAAGTTAAAGCCACCGGTCTACAATCATTGTTTTCTGTAGGACAGGGTTTCTTTGGAATGGGAATAATTGTAGATTTTTTCCAGAGAGCAGGAACCAGATGGGAATCTACAGACCTCTGAAACACAGGGCACCATGCAGGGGTTAGCTCTGCAGCAAAGGTCTTGAGGAGAAAAGCAGAGATGCCACCCGGGCCTGCAGATTTCTTTTTACATACATGGCTGAAAAGTGACTGAATTTTGAAGGGATCAACTACTAACCTAGGACATGGGTCAGTTGTAAATGACTGTAGTACATTATTACATTCCAAAGAGTAGTCCTGTGTATCAAACCTCAGAAAGAAATCATTAAATTAATCTGCTTTACTCTGCTCATCATATGTTATGAGGCCCTTTCTATGTGTTGTCATATTTGTAACAGATTTCATGGAGACCCAAAGTTTTTTAGAGTCTATAGAGGCAAAATTCTGTTCAATGACATCCCTATGTTTCCTTCTTGCATCCCTTAATAACTGATTAAGCTCCCTTTGAACTGATTTCAACCCCATCCTATCATGATTTCTAAAAGCCATTTTTTTCCCCGGTTGATACAGTCCTTTAACTCTCTGGTGATGTATGGCTTGTTGTTAGGGTAGATTGTAATAACCTTCTTGGTGGCCACACAATCCTCACAGAATTTAATATAATCCGTAATAGTGTCCGTGGCCTCATCAATACCCAAACCATGGAAAATTTCCCAGTCTGTACAGAGAAATGAGCCCTTCAGTGTCTCTATACTGTCTTTAGACCATACAGTCACTGTCTTAGTTAGTGGTTTACTGCTCTTCAAAACAGTCTTATATGTAGGTATTAGATGGAGTGTATTATGGTCGGAGTTTGACAAAAATTTAACATATCCTGGTCACTATTATTTAAAAATTTTGAATTAAAAATCCTTGTGTATGTTAATAAAATAAATTACGACAAAGAAAGGGAGAGAAATTCAGTCAACCAAATATCAATGTTATCGGTCTCAAAAATGCAGTATAGTGGTATAGACCCAGATAACGTTGATTAGGCACCTGTTGCAGACATCTGTGCATTTGACTGTATATTTGTCTAACAACTGATGCATGCATTGTCTGTAGGTTTTCCATCAGTACGATAGAAGAATAATACGTTTTTGTTGGCAAATTATGCAAAACCATCTTTATTCCAATAATTGCTTGCTTTCACTCCATCTTGAGCTGACACCAGCCTCCCGTCATGATAGGTGGTAAAGATAAACCACTTCAGACTTTACATTTCAGAAATGCATGGATGGCACAAGAATCAACTAATAAAACATATCCAGTATGTTGTTAATAAAGGTCGAATTAGAGGGGGTTTTTTTTCCACTAAAATAATGTCTCAATCATTTCTCAGTTCACTTTTTATTTTTTTCACTAGCTTTACTGTGAAGTTACCTCGCTGCAGCGCAAAAATGCAATAACATGTAGTGTTTAAAAACTTTTAGCTGGCAGCATATGGGGCATTTCCTTTGAAGATGCAAATATAAATACAGAGAAAACAGCCGTCACTGTTGACAAAGACCTACATTACATGCAGCAAGATAATACAGCCACAGAGTCTGCTGACTGTCGTTAACTGAGCAGTCTCCTCCCTCTAATCTGCGTGCCTGTGAAACAACAATAGAGCACAGCGCTGACAAGAGGGAGCAGAGGGAGATTTCTTTCACTTGTAAATGTACGTCTTGCATACAGTACTTTCATTTTGTTCCAGGGGTGGACCCCATCTGGTGAGAAATGGCAGAGGGAGGTTTTGACCCTTGTGAGTGCATCTGCACCCATGAGCATGCTATGAGGCGCCTAATCAACCTGGTAAGTCATGGAACTGAGTAGTGTGACTGATAAGTGTCAGACTTATAACAGAGTGTAAGTGCAGGGACACGTCAAAATATTTCAAGTATGCAGTGTGAAGTAAAAATATCTCCTGCCACCAAAGTTGAGAGAAGGAGGCGAAGAGATTAATGTTATAAACAACTAGCAAATAAATGAAAGTCTCAGCCAGAGAGAAGGGAATGAAAAGCTGCCGACTGAACATGAGCCAACATATCCTGGTTCCTGCTCAGTGTTTATCTTGAGTCTATCAGTTCTGCCACACAGAGACGTTTCATTCTGTTGCAATGTGTGCTGTCACATTTGCATTGTTCTTGTAAATATTCTCTGACTCTTCTTGATGGAAGGTGTGTTAAAAAGATGAGGTCAAAATTATTGAGAGAAACTACTTTTAAAGAAAGAATAAAGCTTGTAATTATGTTGTCAGTTTCCCAGTGACCTCATTGGCTCTTTGTGCACAGGTGTAACTTGCATGGCGAGCTGCAGTTGGCCAGAGCTTAAAACCACCCTGGGGGTTTGTGATTTGTCTTGCAGCAGAAAAGGGTGTTGTCCAAAAAGCTAAAGAATTTACAGTATATTTTATGAGACAGGCACCATCCATTTATGAATATGTGCTGTTGGAAAACAGTAAGCTGCAGTGGGTCATTTGTCTGTATGCCTAATGTAATAAATAACTCTTAAAGTTTATGTTTTATTAGCAGAGTGTTAGCAGAGTGTTTAGACTTCCTGTATTTTCTCTCTTCCTAGATGAGAGAGAGCAGTGGACACCAGAGTAAATAAGTCAGTCATATTCTCTTTGTATTAAAGGGGCTGTACTCGAAATACTGGGGGGGGGACAGCGGGCTGGGAATGCCTCTACATGGCTCTCATAGACCATTTCCCCAATACGTGAAATAACTGTTTTTTCACAGCCACATGCACTAAAATGCATGCGCGGCCAGACCGGCTATCAATATAAAGGACAGAGAAGCTCGGATTACAACACACACAGAAAGAGAGTGATTTCAATCTCTGCTCCAGGACCCCATTACTCCACTGTGTCTTTACATAAAAAATATACGTTCGCTGCTATATTAATGTTCTGAATGTCGAGTACAGCCCCTTTTTAAATCTACCTTGTTCCTCCTGTAATTTCTCTTTCAGCTCAGACAATCTCAGTCCTACTGCACAGACACAGACTGCCCTCAGGAATGTATGTATGACCACATTAGACCTTGTGTTTTTTTCATAATGTGTTATATAATGTTCTCGAATCAGAAACATTAGTGTAGGTTATGTGTGAAGTGCAAATATGTGTTTGTTTTCAGTGCCAGGTCCCAGTGGGCCAGTCAGCGGAGGAGGTGACCTGACCCTCCCCATGGTTCTGATGGGATGGGCGGTGCTGGCTCTGCTCCTGTTCCTGTTGCGCCCATCCAGTCTCAGGGGTTCCCGTCCCACAGGCAAACCTACTGGACCCCACAATGTCAGTATTGTTCACACTCACCCTACTAGTGGGCTTTTCCACTTTTTAATGGACAGGACAGCTAGGTGAGAAAGGGGGGAAGACATGCAGGAAATGGTCACAGGTCGGACTCGAACCCTGGACCTCTGCGTCGAGGCATAAACCTCTATGTATATGTGCGCCTGCTCTACCAACTGAGCCAACCCAGCCACATAACAATGGGCGTTTCTCAATACCAAGAATGCAAACTACGGACTTGTGTTCTTGGGGAGAACGTTCTTGCTGGTTGTTCTTGGAAGAATGAACTCGCAAGTTCACAAGCACAGAAAACGCTGTTAACAGTTTGAGACGATGCGTTCTTCCTGTTATTGCTCAACGCTCCCAGCACAGAGGCTACCTGCAGGGCTCCAAAATACCAGCTAGAAATAAAAACCACAACAATATAACCACTTAGTATTAAAACAATCTCTGGACAAGAAAACCTCATAATGCTACAACTATTGCAATAATATTGAAAAATAAAACTAATTGAGCTTTAATTTTATTGTTTATGGTTTAGCTCAAACAACCCCTTATTCAAAAGAGTGGAACGTGATCCCTACTATTATTAGCGTATAAGTTTAAGTCAGTTTAAATTAAACAAATAAATAGGCATATGCACTGTTGTGTCCTATGTATTCCTATTAGTGTTATGTGGAATTATCATTTCTATATTATTGTAGTGCACTGTATATGCCCAGGGAGATGGAAATTAGAAATTCAAATTATAAAGGTTGGTGTCTCCCCTTTAGTCTACATAACATGTCATAGCATGTTACCACTTTATGTACAACTGTTCATTTATCATAAAGACTCAACTTCTAATAAATCAGAAAACAAATACACCAAAAATATGAACTAAATACAAAATTGTGTGTGTGTGTGTGTGTGTGTGTGTGTGTGTGTGTGTGTGTGTGTGTGTGTGTGTGTGTGTGTGTGTGTGTGTGTGTGTGTGTGTGTGTGTGTGTGTGTGTGTGTGTGTGGTGGTGTGTGTGTGTGGTGTGTGTGTGGTGGTGTGTGTGTGGTGTGTGTGTGGTGTTGTGTTGTGGTGTTGTGTGGTGGTGTGTTGTGGTGTGTTGTGTTGTGTTTAACTCCGAAAAGACAGTTAACCACATGTGTTGTGATATTTAAACAAACGATCCAAAACGGCGAAATAAAAGCCTCTTATTTACGGGACCGGTCTAAAAGACCTCCGTCTTACAGCGGGATCTCGGAGTGTGGCAAGCTGGCGGCCGCTTCATTTTATGGAGCTCCGAAAACTTTGGAGCAAATTGTCAATTCGGCAAAGATTTTCGCAAAACTGCCTATATTCGAAATCTAAACCGTTCATTTCTCGCCTAAAATGTTCTCAGAAGTGAATTTAGTGATGAATAAGATGGTGAAAATTGTTAAAATTGTCCCGTTTTTGGGATGTCTATGCACTGGAAATCCAACCATCATTGAATGCCGAAATGAATGTTGGGATACAGGTGCTGCGAAGTTCATACAAGTTACCAATCGATGTATCCTCGGTAAATGGGCGTGTCAAGAATACATCCGGGAATTTTAACTGTTCTTGGCGAACTTGTGTATTGGGACAGTACTTTGGCAACACGAGATGACGTTTCACAGGAACACAAGCACACAAGTCAATAGAAGAACACGTATTGGGAAACGCCCAATGAAATTTTGTAGGTGTAGGTTCAGTACTGCTCTGCCTTCGTTTACCATGACAATTTACCACAAAGTGGACAATGAATCACAACATAAAAGTAAGATACTGAATAAGACATAATTTGCCTTTGTGGTGATTTACTGAAATAAAATTGAGTCCCCATTTGATGAAAACTTTTCACTGTAACATGTCATGTTTTTTTTTTTTTCTGTGCTAGCCAAGACACAGCAAGCAACAGTCTAACCAAATGCAGAAGTCATTCATACTGTTGCTATGTTTGAGTTGTTAGGTAAATGTTTGTTTAAAAAAAATTAGGAACCATAAACTAAATGTTTATGTGATGTGAACTGGAGCTGTATTTAAGGACTCAGCTGTACACAACCAGATAAACATTTGAATATGTCTTGTTTGTCCACATTTTAAGCTCACCTATTATTATTATTATTATTATTATTATTATTATTATTATTACTACTACTACTACTACTACTACTACTACTACTAATATTAATATATATTATAATATATAATATTAACATTATTGATTTCAGGATGTGCTTATTGATAACATCATCAACACTGTTTACTTTTTTCCTATGGTAAAGACTTTATATTTTTTCTTGTCTTGTTTTGCAGAGCGATGGAAGAGAGCCTCCAGCACCCCCTATTGACTAGCAGTGGAGAGTAGCAGCACTCACCCACCTGCTCTGACTGGAGCTGCACAGTGAAGCTTGATTTATACTTCTGCGTAAAATCTACGCCGTTGCTACGTACGTAGGGACGTGTAGACACAAACCTACGCCGGACCCTACGCCATAGCCTGACATGTACCTCTTGAAAAATGTAACTATACGTCGCGACGACGTACGTCGCTCGGCCGTGGCTTTGTAGCGTTGCATTTCCCCCGACTCATTTCCTGGTTCTCCTTCTCCATAAACAACACGAAATCGAGGAGAGGGTTAACTTTTCCTGCTACAGATTTCCCACGTTGGTCAGAAAGCACTTTGTTTGTTTCTCTCACTATGACTCTAGAGTCAGTACTCGCTCCGAAGCTAATCGCCTTCACTCTCTCACTTTCTCCCTCACTCTACCACCCACTCCCCACACACATACATGTCGGCTCGACACACACACCAGCACACTATTATAAACATCAGGCCACTTAACGTAGGCTATGGCGAAAGCTCTGCGTGGAGCCTCCGCAGAACCATAAATCAAGCTTTAGACAGTGACTGTGACCAGGACAGCGCCATCTCCCCTTCATTCAAATATCTTTTGCTTTACTCCTATTTCAATGCCATTGTGTTTTAGATCGGTCTATTATTCTTGTTTCTAGAGCTCAACTGCTACTGGAATAATGAGCCCAATACATATGATATGATATGATATATATATATATATATATATATATATATATATATATATATATATATTTATTTTTTATTTTTTTTTATTTTTATTTTTTTTACATAAACATTCAACATTGGGCAAGTATTGGTTATTTTTGACAAAGATAAAGATTGAGGCAGGATATTTTACAGTGAAAAAATCTGAAAAGTTTTTGGGAAATTTAATAACCATACATGGAAACACATTTTCTCCACAAATACAAAACTTGAATGAAAGTTATAAAAAATGTTGTTTCGTATATCTGCAGACCTCCCATTTTGACTGATAATATTGGCCGACAGTATCAGCATGTTGATATATCGGTACGTGGTATTCACCACGTACCAAGTCTTTAATCAGAAGGCGTGGCATTGTTCTGAAACCCTGATCTGAGCTCTGGTGCTGACTGGTCGGCAGTTACATGAACCCAGAATGAAGGAATGTGTCACATGCGTTGGTGGAGAAAGGAGTATTAGTTATATTGTTGTTCGAGTGCTTGCTGAGTAATGATGAAGGGTGGCGGGTTCTTCAGACTCTCCGAAACATTCCTCTCTTTCCAAAGTTACAGCTCTAAACGGTGCCAGTAATGATGTCGTACCACATGTTTTAATAACCTATTTAAACCAGCAATGTCATTAATGAAATAAATTTAGAATTACAATAACATGGCATATTGATTTTAATGCAGTGATTTCATCTTATGTTTACATCCAGTCCTTAATTAGATTACATACTCCAGCAAATAGTCTGATTTGAACATGTCTGTCCTTTTAAGTAACTGTTGGTTACTGTAGTATAAATGATTTAAGACAGCAGTGACGGATCTTATGGGTCTGTTTTGACGCTTCAAACTTGTATCACATAGTTGAAATGAACTGAATTGCAAGCATACAGATAGGGTGTATTAAGTGTGGTCATTGTAATACAGTATACTCCGCAAGCATTTAATCATATTGAAATGATTCTGTGTACTGTAATTGTTTTGTAGTTAAAAGATAAAAATCTGAATGGTATACTCAATTTGTAGCAGATAATCATACTTTATTAGCACTTTTGTTGTGGTATGTTGTTTTCTTATGAAGGTGTGTTTTACTGATTCAGCTGTCTAAATGAGGTGGAGGTGAGGGCCTGTTCTTTTCGCAGCAGTGTGTGAATAATGGGAGCAATCTAAAGTTTCTACTTCTGCAACTTCAAACCAATTAAAAGGAAAGGAGCAAGAAAGGGTGCATTTTCAAACAGTGCCAATGTTAATTTAAAGTTTTGGTCTCAGTGCTAATTTAGAGAACAGCTTCTTGAGAAAGAACAGCAATAGTTGAGCTCATTTCTTTTTTAAATGAGATAAGAGGACAAGGAAATTATCTTCAGTGGAAGTTTTTGTCATGTCTCATTTTCGTGGTTTACACCAGAGGTGTAATTAGTGAACAGAAAAATAGAAACCTCTAATGCAGAACATAGTGGTGAATGTATTTTGTTCCTTAACTATGTATGTAAATGTGGGTGGATATTTCAACAGCACCACAAACTACAGCCTCAAAGTTATAGAAGAGAATCAACCCTTTCATACAATCTCAAGAAAAATTTAACATTATAATATGTGGTATTTTTTTTTATATGTATGTCTATTGTTGGCTATTGGATAGCAGAACATGATGGAGGGTTTCCTGTTTTTTTTTTTTTTTTCAGCCAATGACCATATCTTTGTCGTGCCCCTGTCATGGCAACAAGGCTATTAAAGTGTATCTTGGCCTTGGATTATGTTCTAGGGTACTTGTGATATCAGAAAATTACATGGATACGTGTCTTTCTTGAACATGGTGTAAGAGTTCAGAACCTGGATATGATCTGTAACAACTTTGGGCTGAGTTCATCCCAACAGTCTTCAGTGGCTAGCTCTTAATTGCCATATCAGCGAATGTCCTCTAAATATTTCTTTACTACATCTTTCTAGACTTGCTTGGGGGATGGCAGGGAGGATATATAAGGAAGGAAACAGTTAAGTAAACCATAGTTGTATATAATTAAGGGGGAAGCCATGCTAGATTGTTGAGATGAACAAGTGAACTATCTGGTACCACAGGAGACCTTGATATGCACTGTTTCTGTCTAAAAGAAAAAGGGCTTCAACTATGCACTTTTCCTATAACAAAAAAATAAAATAATTAAATATTACTGCCTGGCTGTGTTTTGTTTTAAGCTTGTACATTCCTGCATTCACTAAGGCAGATATACATCATATGTATGTAGCCTATATATATGTGTGTGTGTGTGTGTGTGTGTGTGTGTGTGTGTGTGTGTGTGTGTGTGTGTGTGTGTGGGGGGGTGTGTGTTTTGGTGTGTTTTTTTTTTAAAAAAAAAAAAAAATTTTGTTTTTTTTAAAACTATGAAGCTTTGCTACACATGAAACTGCACTTGCCCAGCAACATAACAATTCTGTTTACATGTTTTTATTTATAAAGACATTTTTATGAAGAATTTAAGATAATTTCCATGTAATGGTATCTTCCATGTAATGTGACCCAGTGACTCATATTTAATACCAAAGGGTAACACTACACTGGACACACAGGACACACCTCTTCATATGGGATTTTAGTTCTATCTTACAGTATATAAATAGTTTTATGGAAAATCCATTAATTAATTTTCAATGTGAGCAAGCACCTCGATTGTAATACCAAAATGTAAAAATCATAAATTTTCCATTAAAGAGAAGAACGTGTCCTGTGTGTTGTTCTGAGTAATCTTCTGAGCATGCGCAGTGGTGAAACTGTACTCCACGTTTCCCAGGGTTACCATCAACAAGTCAGTTAGCCTACTGTAGCTAGCTAGCATTATGTCATTGTGCCTTAAGGTTGTACCATTTATAACTAGCTAGCTGTATGGTATGTACGTAGTAAATGGTAATTTAGCTGTAATAGAATCTATATATAATAACAATTAGCACAGGAGGCTTAGTAGCTAGCTACTTATTAGTGTTACAGTGAACTTGGCGAACACTACCTAGTTAGCATGCTAATGTCAATGAAGGCGATTAGCTAGAAGAAACTTTATAATTTTCAGAATGACAAATCAGCAGTTCAGTACGCTGGCTTACACGAAAAGCCCGAAAACATCGAGAAGAACAAAATTTCAGGTAAAAGCTTTATTGTATGCAGTCTGGATGTCCTACCAAATTAGTAGTAGTAGCTAGATTAGTTAGCTAGCTAGTTAAACGGACAGCCGTTATTAAGTGTCATGTTACTATGCATATAACGCCATTTTCATTGTTTTTAATGTTGTGTTGTGTTATGTGTATTGTATGCACCTTTACTTGGGAGAAGCCAAAGACAAATGTCCACTGAGGTGGACAATAAGGTAATCTTATCTAATCTGAAATGGTGTCGTTGCAGGATGAACTTCAGGCTGCTGTCTCCGCCAGGGCAAGCAAAACAAAAACAGATCGATACTCGTACTCTGATGACTTCAATGACGATGAAGATGGTAAAACTAGTTAGCAAAAGAGCAGAGACGTTAAAGCATGCAGCTAAAAGTAACTGATAAATGGTTGAAACGTCCAGGTTCTGCCACTTCAAGTGTATTACAAATGTAATTTACTGAAAAAAAAGCACCAAGACTAATATCGCCAATTCCAGGACAACTTTGTCCTGTGTATAAGATATTGTAACAGTAGCCTATTTTATGTAATTGGCTGTGTTAAATAACATCAGGTTTAAATATATATACATGTATGCTAAGATGCAGTTGAAAGCTCCAGAAAAAGCTACTAAGTGGACCTAGAGTTTAGATTGTTAATGGTAAGTCCTATCTTGTCATTTACTTGCCATTTTCTTTCATATCACAGATTTTTTAAATGAACTCCTCAAAAAAAAAAAGAGGGCTGGTGCATTTAAGGCTGGGAAGAGCAAATCCAAAATCAACGACTTTGAGATTTCAGACGATGAAGACAAAAACGGTATGGCGAAGAGAGTTTCATTTCTGAAAACCCAAAGAATCGTCTCTCCATCGGGAGACACAACAGCATCAGAGTCTCGTGAAACCGAGCCACCCGACTCTTCCACCGGTCGACACAACAATTATAATGACTCATTTTCCTCACAACACTCCACAAATGTCAGTGAAGATAACTTACGATTTAAAAGCAGTGATGTGGAGTCTACCGATCCTCAAATCACAAGAGAGAGCTCAAGTAAGTCTCTGTCATACCAAACATCAGATGACACTCTACTGGACATACCATTGCCCTTATCGTCTGACAACAGTGTGATGGAAACTCCAGGTCCCGAAGAGAAGAGCAACTCTGTTCTGGAAGAAAGCTCCCAGACTCCCCAGTTATCAGCAACTGACCTCAAACACGTGTCCTCAGCAGGTCTGTTTACCTGCTCCATGTATAAGTCCGCAAGGGCACATGTTACTTTTGTCAGATTTTCCTGCAGAGTTTTGAATTTATATTTCCACAAACTGTCATTATTCAGATACAGAGAGGGAGCCACCCAGGCCTAAACCGAGGCAAAGGACTCTTGGATTGAGCCTTCAAGCTGCAGAGAAGATAGCTGAAGATACTGAATCTCAGGATCTCAGCAGGCCCCAGACTTCCTCGGCATCCATTCCCCTCTCCACTGACATGTCCAGCAACATTGCTGTAAGGAGCTGTGGTCCACATGCAGGCATCATTGCTTGGTTGTTCAGTATTTTTGAGTTGAAACATCTAATTGTAGCACATGTTTGTTATGTCGTTTCACCGAAGTGGACAGAAGGAGATCACGCAGTTTCATGCAGCCTCAGCAAATCCTCTTCAAGTAAGAGTGAGCAGTCACAGCTCTTCACCAATTCCACAGTTAATTCTGGATCCAGAGGTAACCATTGGCTTCCTCAGAACCATAACATTATTTTCTGTATTGTATTTTGAGCTAATTAACCTTCTCAATGTTTAATTTCTTGTTTTAGATGGCTTTATTTCCGATGACAGCAAAGAACAGGAGAGAAAGTACTCCACATCATTTGAAGAGTTTAATGTAAGTCATTTATTATCAGGTGTGACTGTGATAGTGTCATGTTAGATGTGCTCACCTTTTATTTAGATTCTTTTTAGTTTTCTTTTTTAAATGTGTTCATTGTCTTCTTTCAGGCAGACTCAGTAGATCACTCACATCAACTCTCTCATGTCCATGAAAAATCCTTTGATACTAGGTTGGTAAACAAGCTGCAACAATACATACTTCTAAAGCTTTGTGGATAGAACAGGGTAGTAACCTAACTGACCGTCATTTTGTTTAAATTAGGACATCAAGTTCTCACTCTAAGACCACTCAGAGATCTCAGAGTGTGTGCTCCGGAAAAGTGGAATCAAAGTATTTGGGATCTCTCAAACTTCTGGATCGTAAAGTCTCACTACAGGAGTCTCAGCCTCAAGCAGCAGATACACTCAGAGCTGCCATTTACCAGGTCAGTGTGATAATGAGCCTGTGTTAAGACTCCACATTGCTGAAGTTCTTCATAGTCATCAGTTCTTCAATCTTCACAGCGTTTTTCCTGTTATGTGTTTTATGGTGGACAATATGCAACCAATGCGGTTCTCCTCAGTACTATCTAGAGGAGCTCCATTGTATGCTCAGACTCAGACACTGATATTGATTTGATTACAGGTATATAAGATATATAGAATATACTTATCAGAAGTAGAGTGTGATTGGTAATTTCTATGTTGCAACATTATCCTCAGATTGTATTACATTATTATCAGGAGGTAAGGAGGAATGGATCCTAAAGAGCCAAAACGTTGTAATTTTCCTAATAATAACAGATTTTATGAAAGTGTTTTGACAGGCAGATATCTGCGTATGTTTTTTCTCCTCAGCACCTGGACAACAAATATGTACAAGTGTTTTGCACACAGATTTTTTTTAACATGCCAGTAGATGGCTTTTTTCTACAGTGCATTCTCTGTCAACTAAAAACCCTGCCCACCTACATGTACTCCTAACAGGAATGGCTTCAAAAGAAAAAGGAAAAGTTAAAAGAGAACATGCAACGAAAGAAGAAAGAGGAAATCCTGAAAGAAAAAAAGAAAAGGGTGAATAATCAGTTTTGTAAAATTGCTGTTATACAACACCATAAAAGACACACACTGGTTATTTTAAAATATATGCACGCTGCTTGCTATCTTTCCTAAAACAAACAGGATGAAATGGCTAAAAAGGAAGATGCTGTTGCATCATACCAGGCTTGGAAAGAAAAGAAAGCAGAGAGTCTCAGAGCAAAAGCCAAAGAAAAGCAAGATATGATCACAAAAGAGCAAAGAGCGATCGAAGAGAAAGAAGAAAAAAAGCAATCTGCTAAACAGGTAAATTGATTGATATATTGTGTTATTCTTATTCTAAGCTATAATAATCTGTCGGAAGATGTAAATTTAATGAGTAATGTTATAAACATTGCAGGTGTTTGAAAAATGGAAACTCGAGCATGATCAGCTACTCAAAGAAAAGTTCAGAAAACAAAGAGAAGCTGAAATTAAGCTTCAGTTTAGAAAACAAAAACAGGAGGAAGAAAAAAAGAGAGACCGCAAATCTGCTTTTTCTGAGTGGTGAGTGTAAATTTACTTTTTAACAGAAACAAACACTGGCTTTAACAGTAGAGCCAATACAGTCTGACAGCTGCTGTACCATTAGAGGCACATTTTCTGAATGCCTGCTGTTCTATCCAGAAAACAAACGTCACACATTACTGTCATTTAGTGGCTAGAATAGCTAGGTTGAATACATTGTAAAATCGTCCTACTGTCCATTTTTACTACACATTTTATTGGGGTCTGAAAGTAAGTATTTAAACCTTTACAAAATAAAAGTAGTGCATTTCAAATAGCTGCATGGGGCGAATAGCAGTCTGTATCTGGGTGTGAAAATGTTCAACCACTAGATGGCAGCCAAAGCTTGATGTTTAGCCACATTTCATCACCTGTATCTTTATCATCTAAACTATTGTTATTTTTTTTTGTTCTAAAAATGTTTAAGGCGTGAAAAGAAGAAAGATGTCCTCCATGAAAAATTCACAAAGGAGCAAGAAAAAATACAAAATAAAGCAGAGGAGGAACGCTATATGAAAGAAGAGAGAGATAAAATGGCTCTAGAGATGTATGAAAACTGGTTGGTAAGTAGAACTACTTGTGGTGCCAGTGATAAATGGGCATCAAAGGTGGTGGCTGTTTTATTTGTTTTCCAGAAAAATGGTCTCACTCACTCTTGGGGGGTATTTCTTCCATAATGCTGACAGTTTTCTGAGATCTGCTAGTCCTCAAAGAAGTGTTTATATCAAAGGCATCAGAATCTGTTTTAGTGACCAAGTGTGCTTTTGCATACAGGGAATTTGACTCTACGCTTCTAGTACTTCCATATACCTTACATATATATGAATAATTTAAAAACAGAAAAAGAGGGCAATTACATAACAATAATAAATAAAATACTGGAGGTAAGTATGTATGCATCTGATCTCCTTTGTGTAAGTGAGTGTGAGTTTCTGGCCTGCTTGTACAGGGCAACTCCTCTTCTATAGGCATTCTGCTTGGCCTGACGAAGTGGTCTGGCTGTGAACCATGGCTTGTTATTATTGTATGTGCATAATGTCTTGGTAGGCACACACATCTCTTCAGAAAAGCTAATGTAAGATGTCACAGTGTCAAGTCAGTTGCAGCCTCAAAACACTCCAATCAGTGCATTCAAAACATGCTGTGCGTCGCTGGTCCAATACTTAACTGTTGTTTTTTTTTTTTTTAGATTCTTTTTGGGGCATTTTAGGCCTTTATTTTTATAGGACTGGATGAAGACATTAAAGGGGAGAGAGAGGGGGAATGACATACAGCAAAGGGCCGCAGGTCGGAGTCGAACCCCCGGCCGCTGCATTGAGGAGTTAACCTCTATATATGGGTGTGTGCTCTACCCGGTGAGCTACCCAGGCGCCCCGTTTCTCCTCTGTTTTAACCAGAGGTTTTCCAGATTTTAGTTTCTGCCTGTAGGTTGGAATAAGACAAACCAGGCAGTGATCTGAGTGCCCCAAAGCTGCCAGGAAAACAGAGCGATATGCATCTTTACAGATGTGTAGAAGTGTGGTGGGACAAGTGATATGCTGTCTATATTACAGAAGGCATGTGAAAGGGTTAATATTTCTGAATATTGATCCAACAGGTACGGAAAGATTTGGAACAGAAGAGACAAAGAGAAGAAAGACGAATACAAGCAATACTCCACGACAGTCCACCTCCTCCGTGGAGCCCTCCGAATAAAACTATACCATTTCGAAAATGACACTTGAAATGTAACATACCACCCTTAAAATATCTGTGGGTTCTATGTTACATCTTAACTTGTAAGTTTTGTACTGTATGTTGTGTTTTAAACATAGTTAGATGGCAGCTGTTAAATTATATCTTTTTTATCAGGTTTTGTAGTAGCCAGCAGCTCTAGTGCAAGTTTATATTTTTATATGTTTTTTATGAAATGTTGCAGTATGATTAGAAAGTTAGAAAACATTTGTGTTCCTGTGACATGGTAACATCAATATCAGAGGAAACTTGCAATAACAAACCCTTTTTATGAATGTGGTGGTCTGATATTACCACATCTGAATGTAAAGCAGCAATAAGAAAGCATATTAATGTAAAGGGCTATTATAATTGGTCTGCTGATTCCTGTACTGTTTATTGTTGAACTGCTGTTGAATTCCACGTAGTTAATTTATGTCTTTAGATTTACAAGATGCTCCAAATCATCACACAGTCTTAGAAACTGATCTGTTTAACACAATAAACTAATGAGAGCAACACTTTGACACTTACGAAGCTTTCTTGACATCATCTTCCTGTAAAAATGTGAGAATGGAGATCCCTCTCGACTTTTAAAATGATTATCATACTCATTTTTCATGCAAACAAATGTCATGGTTCCAGCTTCACAAATGTGAGGATTTGCTGCTTTTCCATTTAATCATTGTAAAAATTGTATTCTCTTCAAATCATTTTAATAATAATATAATAATTTATATTTCAATCAATGGATTAATCAATAAAATAATCACCATATTAATCCATAATAAAAAATAATCATTAGTTGCAGTCCTGTAAAAAAAGTTTAAAAAAATAGCTCCACCTCAACCAACTTTAACAGTAAAATCCTATTTTACATTAATGCATGAGTAATAGTAATCGAATGATATAAATAATAGTCCGTCACAGAGGCCATTTTTCGGTATTTAGCTAGTACTTGTACTTGTAATACTTTGTGTACATTTTTCTGACTATAGTAATACTTTTTCCAATGCAGAACATTTACTTAATTTAAGTATCTGAATACTTTCTCCACCAGCGTTAAAATGGTTTGCGTTATACAGAAAAGTGTTGCTTATATTTTATATGAATGGGAGAGGAACCTGAATCATGATGTGCTTTTACTCTGAAAATAACACACCGGAAGTGTCTCCTGGGCTGCTTGGATTGGTAGTGTACGGTAGTGTACAAGTACGTAAAGGTAAAGGTAGTGCAGGAGACAGTTGTGAGAGAAACGCTGGTGCTGTGAGTTTGTTCGTCGAGCACTAGTTTACATTTTAGTTAAAGACGTTTAACATCGTTTGTAATCGATCACCGGCTCCGGTGTTCCGACGGCTGTTTCGACACATTAACGTTAAAGAGAGGAGCTAACATACTCTGCGCATTCCTGAAGTTGACTGACTGTCGAGTTGGCAGAGGTAATGTAACGTTAGCTCAGAGTTGCTAGCTAGCTGCTTCACTATAGACGTTCATTCATTTGTTTCTTGTGTTTAGTTCTCTCACTCACCAATAGGAAATAAGAGGTAAACTAGCGCACTTATGGTCCTGTTAGCGCGTAATATGTTACCATATAAACAGTGACACTTGCTAACGTGAACTAGCTAAGGTATCTGGGATAAAAGGTCAGTTTTCGTCTCTGTAAGACGTGGCTGAGCTGCAATGAAAGGCTCTTTATTTTCTACCAGGCTGTAACGGTGCGACTGGTAAGTACTGATGAGTTGGTGAGCCATGACATTCGGAGGCTTGAACAGGATGGTTTAGAAACCGAGATCAAAGTGTTAGAAGGAAAGCAAGCTCAACTTTTCTGATGGAGCTCTGCTCTTCGTAGTAAATCAAGGTTTGCTTTAAAGTTGACACCTTTTTACCACGGTGAAATGTAAGGTTAAGACGGAGTCTTGCCTTTAAGAGCAAATCAATATTTATCAGTACTACCGGGCCTCAAAAACCCAATCGGTCGGGCTATAATTCAGAACGTTATTTAAAACTTCTGTAGTAAAAGGTTTATGTACTCTCTCATTTAAGATGTTTTTTTTCTGTATTCTCTTGTCTCTTTACATTTGCAGATGTTTCAGATAAAGAGGATCTGTTGTATTGGTGCTGGGTATGTAGGAGGCCCAACATGTAGTGTGATCGCCAACATGTGTCCAGAGATCACAGTGACAGTCGTGGATGTCAATGAGTCCCGCATCAAAGCCTGGAACTCGGACACTCTCCCCATATATGAGGTATCATATCAATGTACTTATTCAAAGAAACTGAGCTGAAGGAATGAATACTAAAACTTTAAAGGTCCCATGACATGGTGCTCTTTGGATGCTTTTATATAGGCCTTAGTGGTCCCCTAATACTACTGTATCTGAAGTCTCTTTCCCGAAATTCAGCCTTGCTGCAGAATTACAGCCACTAGAGCCAGTCCCACAATGAGTGTGCCATTTCTGTGTCTGTAGCTATTGAGGAGGAGAGATGGGGGGGTGGCAGTGACCAACTGCCACTTTGCACGTTTGAAAGCCATGATTTCGGGAAAGAGACTTCGGATACAGTATTAGGGGACCAATAAGGTTTACATAAAAGCATCCAAAGAGCACCATGTCATGGGACCTTTAAACTTAATAACAGTGTTAGAAAAAGTAGATGAAGCTAGGCAACTGCTCCAGCCAATGTTTTTGTACAACATTTCTCGGATAGTGGGATAAATGAAACATAAATTAGTTCCAGATTGCTCGGTGTCGCAACTTCTCTACGTCAACCACTACCACAAGGTATTACATCATCATGACTAGGGTAAAGGGCAGTTAAGGACCATTCATTGAGAATATGTATTACATTCCTAACTGTTTGTGCCATGTTTTTCCCACATTGACGGACACACCCTCCCTGTCTGGTTTTCCCAATTCCTCCCACTCCAGCCGGGTCTACAAGAGGTGGTTGAATCATGCAGAGGGAGAAATTTGTTTTTCTCTACAGACATAGACTCAGCCATCAGGGACGCAGACCTCGTCTTTATCTCTGTGAGTCCATCAGTTAACCCCTCGCACACTTCCCGACACACAGTTTGACCAGCGTCGGATATAAATCTGACATTTATGACGCATAAATGAATTCATGGGAGTGATTGTACTTCCACCCACAGGTGAACACCCCAACTAAGACCTATGGGATGGGGAAGGGTCGTGCGGCTGACCTTAAGTTCATCGAGGCGTGTGCCCGACGGATCGTGGAGGTATCGGATGGTTACAAGATTGTCACAGAGAAGAGCACCGTCCCGGTTCGAGCTGCTGAGAGCATTAGGCGGATATTTGATGCCAACACCAAGCCCAGCCTCAACCTACAAGTGTGTATTATTGAATAAGAATGAAACGCTGAGATCTGTTCTACAAGTTTCTAAAGTCGTTGTGCCGCTGCTTTAGGTGCTGTCCAACCCAGAGTTCCTCGCTGAAGGAACAGCCGTGCGGGATCTGAAGGAGCCAGACCGCGTCCTGATTGGTGGAGACGAAACAGCCGAAGGTCAAAGGGCAATCAGAGCGCTGTGTGCCGTCTACGAACACTGGGTCCCCAAAGCACGCATCATCACCACCAACACGTGGTCGTCCGAGCTGTCCAAACTGGTGAGTGTAGGGCGGAAACTAACAATCATTTTCATTGTTTTATTTTTATTTCATTTGATGATAATTGTCTCATTTTTAATCATTTTGTTATAAAATGATTGTTGCTTTTAGGTTTAAATACATTTTTTACACTCCCAGATATTGATAACTATATTGGCTTCAAAAACTGTCGGGCTATAGTCCATAACCCAAAGATATTCGGTTTACTAGTTTTTGACAAAGAAAAGTATCAAACTCCCATTTGAGAAGCTTGAACCAGGAAATGTTTGGTACTTTTGATTGATGAATGACTAAAAACAATTGGTTATCCGAATAGTTGCGGATTAATTTGCTTTGACTAATTGATCACTAAATGTTTCCTTTGTGTGGCCTTTACTATTTTGTAGTTGTCATAAGTACAATCTAACAAAAAAATAAGGGGTAACACTTTACTTGAAGGTATCTACATAAGAGTGACATGACACTGACATGAACCCTAACCCTAACTCTAACTTGTCATGACAAAAACCGAATGACACTGTCTGACAGAAGCGTTATGTCATAAACCTTTTATGAATTGTTTATGACCTGTTCATGACAGTGTCATGTCACTCTTATGTAGATACCTTCAAGTAAAGTGTAACCAAATAATGTGTGCTTGTGTAGGCAGCCAATGCATTCCTGGCACAGCGGATCAGCAGCATCAACAGTATCAGTGCTCTCTGTGAGGCCACTGGGGCCGATGTGGAGGAGGTTGCCAAGGCAATTGGTATGGACCAGAGAATAGGCAGCAAGTTTCTCAAAGCCAGCGTAGGTAAGAAACGCATCCAAAAGATGTTTAAAGTGAGCTTTTACGTAAAGTTGTATTCGTTAAAACACAGATTAAGTATTGCCTTCTATCTCTTTGCTTCTTTAACGCCCTGGTCAGGTTTTGGTGGAAGCTGTTTCCAGAAGGACGTGCTGAATTTGGTGTACCTGTGCGAGGCCCTCAACCTGCCCGAAGTAGCCTCCTACTGGCAGCAGGTGAGAACTACACCACACACGGTAGCACCTCATTTTTCTCTGCTCGCTGTATTCACCTTCTCTCATCGGTTTGTGATTTTTCTCAGGTGATCGACATGAATGAGTACCAAAGGCGGCGGTTTGCCTGCAGGATTATTGACTGCCTCTTCAACACTGTTACTGGTAAAAAGCTTGCTCTGCTGGGCTTCTCTTTCAAAAAAGACACAGGTGACACAAGGTTAGTCTCATTTCATCACCTCCTTGTAGACATTTGTCACCTCTGTTATTTTCTTCTATATTTCTTTTCAACAGCCTTATGTTGATCATTAACCTAGAATTATTTGTACGATCACACTTTACTCCTGCAAACATACTGTGGTGAACTATGACCTGTATGTCGTGTGTGTGTTTATGCTTGTGTGTGTGTCGCAACTCCAGGGAGTCTTCCAGTATCTACATCTCTAAGTATCTGATGGATGAGGGCGCCAAGCTGTTCATCTATGACCCCAAAGTTCTCAAGGAACAAATAATTCATGACCTCTCCCAGCCCAACATCTCAGAGGACAACCCAGAAAGAGGTGGGTGTTCTTACCAAGGTTCATATGCATTTATGCAAAGTTTTGTTTAGTAAAATACTTAGTAAATATTTTTTGGGAATTTATTTGCCTTTTGATTACATCAGATATAGCCAAGTGTACAGGAAATGGGGTGAAAAAAGACATGCAACAAAGGCTGGGATTGCATGGTCAGTGGTTACATGGCTGTGTATGAACACTGGTTTTAAATTTTTCAGTGCACACACAGACAGCAAGCGGACCGTGAGGAGATGTCCGCTGAATTTGTAAAAAAATAGTGTATTGGATTAGAATCGATTGACTCCATTTTTAAACCCCTAGGCAGCTTTCAGTACCACCCACAAAAAACATTGTCAACTTGTTTTGATAATATTTTAGTCAGGTTTAGGAAAAATGCCAAATAATTCAGCGGTCCCAGCTCCTAAAAAAAAAAATGAATATTTGCTGGCTTAATTTAATTTAGAACTTTTTTTTTTTTATCCCAAGGGAAATTGTTGGTATGGGGCAAATATAAAATATCAAAAGGTGCAAATTCAAAATGCAAACGTCATTCCTGATACATTTTAATTGACAGAAAGCTGAATGGTTTGTTTTGAATGTTTTTAAAGAAAAATATTCATTTGTCATTTCATCTTTCTTTTGAATGCTACGCTGTACTGATAACTAGCTGAGATGAGAACCTGCAACTCTTCATTGTTTTCTTCTTCTTAGTGTCGGAGCTGGTGACTGTGACCTCAGACCCTTACGAGGCCTGCCAGAGTGCACACGCATTGGTCATCTGCACTGAGTGGGACATGTTTAAGGTCACAATCACACATTGTTTTCCTACTATCTTTATAAATTGCTTCCATCTTGGAATAAAAAAAGGCAATCTTTTTAAGTCGTCATAACCCTCAAATTCCACCATAGGAGCTGGACTATGAAAAGATTTACAAGAAGATGCTGAAGCCGGCCTTTATATTTGATGGTCGCAGAGTGCTGGACCACCTCCACCCTCACCTCCAGAACATTGGCTTCCAGGTGAGCAGACAGAAAGAAAACGCACCACACAATGCACGGTTACACATCTCATACAAAATCAAAGTTGATGAACTGACTTCTATCATTTTGCTGCTTTTTCTGTCCACAGATCGAGACCATCGGTAAGAAAGTGACCGCAACACGAATTCCCTACACTCCAGCAGCTGCTTGTCCTCGCATCGCTGCCAGTGAACCTCCCACCAAGAAAGCCAAAGTCTAAAACTCACTTCAGCTCCTCATACACAACATGCAACACATTCCTCTCTTAACCTTTTTATTGCTGGTACACGCCTAATTATTCGAAAAAGGCCAAAACAGTGTGACTAACTGCTCCCCTGCAGTGGGTCTGAGAGGAAGAAGTTGAGCCTTCAGTCCAATATAGTGTGAATGTGATCCATGAATGTGTTTGAATCTTTGGAAGAGGTTTAGTGATAAACAATCAATAAATGGTTCATTTTCTACATTTCATTTGTCAACCAAACATTTCAGATTCAGCCATAGATGCTACTTTCTGACAGTATGTACTAGATAATTAAGTATCAACAATAATCAACAATTTTATACTATTTTTTTAAAATATTTTTATAAATCTTACTGTATGTTGAATCAGTATTTGTTCTATGTATCATTGACCGTTTACTAAAAATGGAGATGCAATAAAATGTGACGTGTGTCCTCAACTTGTTCCCGTTGATAATTTCAAATAGAAAGAAAAACAGATTACAACCAGCAAATGTCGGCTGATGAGTTTTAATTCTTTAAATATAAATGTACATTTTAAAGATTTGTTTCGTCTAAACAATTAGTGTGCAAAATAAATGCACATCTTTCTTGTACAAGTGTAAAGTTTAAATTATTTTACATTAGAAAAGGAGTTTGAGCCTAAATTGGCTTTTTAACCTATACAGATCAAAAGTACCTCTTTTTATACTTCTGTACTTACCAAAAGGCCAATTTGGGCTTAAATTGTATTTTTTCTAATGTAGTAGAAATTTAAAACTGTGTTACAAGTCTTCAGCAACCATAGATTTGTTTGAAATTTAAGCCACTGCAAGAACCCATACACCAAAAAAAAATCCCTCTCTTAAACGCTTCATTAAATCAGTCCTGAAGCAGCAGACATCAAAGAGCTCGTGGTTAAAGATCAGTCGCTCTCTACCTGAAGTCCAGGGCCCCTGAGGGGAGGGAGTTCACGGTGGATTTGATTTAGGGGCCCCTGAGGCGCAGAGACAGCAAATTACAGCTACTGCTATCACTAGGCTGTATTTTCTCCTGGCAGGGGTACATGGACAGAGTCTAGTTTATCTACATATCTGCAGGCCTCCAACTGCTGCTTGTTCTCTTTGATGTCCTCTCACTAAAACGTTAGACCTTTGGGTTGTGCAGGTGAAAGGTGGAGAACGTGCATGAAAAGGAACAGAATGGTCCCTGTACTTACATGAAGTCTTGCTAATGTCACTTCTGTACTCTCACTGCTACCTGCCCTCTTGTTAATTTGTTACATATTAACTTTGGTAAAAGTGTTTCCTGCGCTACAGCTTACAATGATGCATTATGGTACGGCAGGAGTAAACGCTGATTTTGTCACCGTTAATGTGTATAGTTATAGGTACAGTAGGGACAAGACTAGTTATAGGTACAGTAGGGATGAGACTAAAGGGAGGAAGACCTTAGAAGCTGCTGGTTTGGTGCTTTTCATTCTGCTATAGTGACTTCTGCTTTTCTCTTCTTAAGTAGATTCTTCAGGAAGAACTCGCCTGTAAAGAGAAAAGACAGATTACGAAAAATATATGTTGTGTCTGACTCATATGAACTAAATGAACAAATGCATTTACCTTGCTGTCCATTATGTTTTCTATTAAGTTGTATGATATATATTAATGTACGCTACTACAATATAGCATTGGCTAGACGTAAGCAGTGACCAAAACCCGACGTATGACCTATTTTGGTTTCAAATTATCGTGATGTGCTTAAAAGAGCTTTGTGAGAAAACCAAAGTCTTGATCACTGCATTCAAATTTAAAAAGGGTCAGTTCACCCAATTTACAAAAATGCAAATCCTCACACTTACTTCATAGCCACACAAATAATTTGCATTTTAACTGTTGATGTTTTGAGATCTCAAAGTTCCAAGTAGAAAAAATGTCCCAGTTACTCTGGATAGACCACAGCCCTCACTGAACAGTTTTCATTGGAACTACTTGATCATTATTTTCAAAAGATGTTACTGCTGCTGAATTTTCAAATGTAAATTTGAAACAAACAAAACAAACTTGTTTTCATCTACATTGTATTATGTCTCAGAGGCAGATATCTCAACCCAAACGCATATGCATGTCTACATACCATTGGGGGTAAGTGAGAAAATATATTTTGTTCCAATTTGGGTGAACTGACCCTTAATGCTGCTGTTGCACTCTTTATGCGCTGATTCACTTTTAAGGAGTTTCAGCTGAATCTGAATATTCTGTAATTGTAGAATAAAATAAAGTCGTCCTGTATGTCACTGGGATAAATTGGGCCATCCATAACTTTGTGTGCGTGTTAAAACTGTGCAGGGTGTGTTTCTCACCTGCTTTGTAGGAGGATCGCACCAGTGGCCCACTGGCTGTGTACATGAATCCCATATCATTCCCAACTTTCTCCCAGTGGGCAAACCTCTCTGGAGTGACATATTCCTCCACCTAGACCCAAAAACACATTGTCGCAGTGTGCAATAATTTACCAATGTGCATTTTTCTTAGTAAATGTGGAAATACTGCATAAAGTGTAATAGGTTACCTTTAGGTGGCGTTTAGTGGGTTGCATGTACTGGCCCAGTGTTAGACAGTCCACTCCTGCCTCTCGCAACTCTGCAACATCACCAGAACAGTGTGGTCAGGAAATAGTTGTACTTTCTGTCAAAATTTCTGGAAGTATGCCTATGTGTACACACCAGTCAATGTGTTGAGTATCTGTTGGTCAGTCTCGCCCAGTCCCAGCATGATGGAAGTCTTGGTGAGCACAGTTGGTTTGACCTTTTTAGCGTGCTTCAGGACACTCAGAGACTGGTCAAAGTTCGCTCTGGGGTCACGCACGAACCTGCAAACAGATGGGACAGATAGACACCCTGGTTGAAATAATCAAAAAGGTAAATATATACCCCTATACTTAAAATGTATACCCAGATTACCATAAACAATTAACAATCAAATGCTTCTACATTGTGTCTTCCCTAAATACTAACAGAAATGGCTCTGATATGCAGGGGTTAAAGCAAGAACCCATTTGTGAGCCTGAAATGCTGCCCTGGAGGAAATGTGTACAATTTACTGAATTAAGTATTATATAAATGTACAATTCTGCCTGTGATGTGCTGGTCAGTGTGAGTGTTTACTGTCCTCCTGCCTATGACTGGCTTTCCTCTTGTGGCGGAGTTGTAACCAAGTAGAGTAAAACAACTACACTCACTACATACAGTATTTAAAAAAATATAAATCGGATTTTATACCAGTCAGCTTATGCATGTGATGACACAAACTGTAGTTTGTATTTACATTAGAACATGTGATTGGTGACTTTTAAATTTTGCTATACAGAAGCTTAACATGACACCTTTTACAGTGCTCTTGCATATCACTGCAAACGTATTTTACTTTTGTGCAAAGGATTAATGGTTTGTTGTCTGCCATTTTCTAATGATGCCTTTACAAGAGATGTTCTCATTATTCAAAAACCCTGATATTCTTTGGTTTGGTGGCTGATCAGAAGCCACTAAAATGAGACTGAAGCCTTCAGGCTTTTCCTAATGTTGAAACATAGATTAGATGCTCAGCTTCTAGCCTTGAGCAATCATCATCTTATAAAAGAATTACAGCCAATATAGTAACAGCTGGTAAAATACAGATGCAATGTGTTTAGGCTCAGTCAGTACCTTTGCAGCTCTCGCACTGTCTCCACATTGTGGGCATACACATCCAACCCTGACAGGGCGATCTTCTCTACTGCTGCCAGGTCACCACGAAAATCAGGGGTCAGACATTCAACCAGGATCTGAGAGTCCCTAAAATGAGGATGACAAAAGTGCTGGTTTGTTATTTTGCATAGATATTAAGATACAAACACCCAATGAATCCAAAAGCAATAGGAGATTATACTGTACCTTTCTTTTAGGTTGGAGACAGTTTTAGCAAAGTGCTCTGCCCCTCCATCAGCAATATCTGTGGGGGAGGGGGAAGGAAAATGTGGCTTTACATGCTATCACTGCTGACAAAACTCTTGGTTGGTTATTTAAAATTTGTGTATATTTTAATTTTTTTGTAAACCTTTTAAATGGTGTAAAGTCACACCTGGGAATAATTAGGTAGAGTTAGGGAGACATTACCATCTCTGTCGACTGAGGTGAGAACAACATAGTCCAGTCCCCAGGCAGCGATGGCCTTGGCTGTATTGTAGGGCTCGTCTGGGTCCAGAGGTGGAGGTCGACGGGCGGTCTTTATGGAGCAGAACCTGCACCCACGGGTACATGTGTCCCCCATCAGCTACATATAAAGAGAGCAGGGGGAAAAACAACTTAGTTATATGTATGTCATAGGACTGGAGCAAATCATCTGTACAGATATGTACCTCTTGTGATATGTTACTAATACACAAGCAACAGGTATAGTTTTATTAAACGTGTGAGTTATGGATTTTACATATATTTATAAAATGATGTGAAACTGTACAAAACGTACATATTTCCTAGACACAGAGATAATATCAAAGTGCCTTTTTTGTCTCCCAAAAAAAGTGTGCTTTTCTATAACGGTCAGTAAAATTCAGTCACAGTGTGCCAGGAGGATTACCATGATGGTGGCTGTGGCTGTGGCGTACTCTCCTCCTCCCCAGCATTCCCCAATGTTAGGACACCTGGCCTCCTCACACACCTGAGAAAAAACAGACACAGAGTCTTAAAACTGCACAAGAACTGACTGACATGTTTATTTGACTTGTCTTCAGTGTCAGACATATTTATCAGACATATTAGTCTGATAAACAAGTAGTTTCAAGGTAAAACTCACTATATCACTTAAGCCCATGTATTTGAAGGATATGGTTGAAGCAAGTATTTTTTTTTGCATATGGGTTTCAAAATGCCATAAGTCAAAATTCAATACAAGCGAACAACTATTCTGTTTTCATGAACAATGTAAAAAAAAAAAAAAAAAATTTAAAAATAGAAAATAAATCCTAGTTAGTTAAATATAACAAATAAAATAAAATTGAATGGATTTGTTGTGATCCTTACATCAAAGGACACAGGTGGAACTAAACATTTTTAATGTCAATGCCCCCCATCATTTTTTAAGCATCTGCATTTCTCCACTAACTTACGCAGACTATTCCTTTAACTTGTTACCAGTCTATATAACTCACTGTATGCAGGTTCAGGTCTCTCAGAGTGTTCTTCAGCCTGTTGTAGTTTTTTCCAATGGGGATCTCCGTCTTGAGCCATGGGGGAAGGCGCAGCCTTTCACAAAAACAGAAGCAGTCATTCACCACTGTAGGTGTAGAAGATGTGGATACAATCTTTTATCACTGTATGTATGCACTATAGCTTTTGTGAAAATTCGACAAAAAATATTTTATAGATAAAGGATTCAGAAATATTGTACATATAAAACCATAAAGATGTCCTACTGAACAAAATACAACATTGCCCAAAATGAAATATTAAAAAGTGATAGCTGCCTTAGCGAGTTCTTATCATACTGTGATTTGCTTTGCCCTGTTTAATACAACAGTAAAACTTCAAGGTAAGGAAAGAAATTGCTGCTCAGTCAGCCCACTAACTATCATATGAAAACAATTACAATCTCTTAGAACTAAAACTACACACCACTATATCAGATCATCTGTAAAGTGTAGTGTAGACCAAATACATTACTTACACAAGATTGCATCACCCTGATACACCCCACATCCACTACAGAAAACTTGACTTGTTGCATTGTATGTATTATGTGTGTGTTTGTATATATTAGGGGTGTGAATCTTTACTGGTCTCACGATTCGATTACGATTATCCAAGTGTGACACTAAGTCAGCACGAAATCCAGGTTCACTCCAAAGGGCGAAGATTGGGGGTGTTGAGGTTTTTTTCTGTATTAAAATTTGCCTGATAAGCAGGAACTGGCTGGCCTGTGAGGTTTACTACATTTGGTCTTCCATGATGAATCAATGAATACATTTTGTCATCGGTAACATACACACATCTTTTTTTCTCCTACTTGTATGTACATAATAGTTCCGTTTATTTTGTATTACCTATCTTTGTTCAGCTTGTTGTCCTTGTGTGTAGCTATTACTATCTTCCTGTAAATCGAGAGCAACTTACAAGTTACAACCAGAGTCAAATTCTTTGCATTTGTACACATACTTTGCCAATAAAGTTGATTTGGGTCTCTAATGCAATACAAACAATACCTAGTGTACAGAGGCACACATAATGTACATACAAGCATATATCATTATGTAGTATTTACATGTATTCTTACTGTTTGCTCGTTCCGTTACAGTTTTGTATTCTGTTTGTTTACTGTTACTTGTCTCTTTTATACTTGTCTCTTTCGCTGACAAGTTTGTGTGGACTAACCAATGACAACACAACAACTTCCTGGTAAAATAAAACAGATTCAAGTGAATCTATTAAGTTTATGCAACAGTAGAGATTAAATGTAAAGGCAGGGTGTTCTGCAGTGCTTTACAGAAGAGGTGGGCCAGCTGGCTTAAAATAGAGCAAACCGATTACACTTTAAGTAAAACATAAACCATTACTATTATTACTACTTCACACTGCAAATGTCAGACAAGATGGATGAGGATCTCCCTGGGTAGCATGCAACCTTGAACAATTTCCTTTAAAAGTATGACAGCTATGCCACTTATTAGACATCAGGGGATTCAATTCAGCAGTCTGGTGGATAAGGCTTGGTCTGATCTGGTCTGATCTGGTCCTTGAACCCTTCTGATACACCCAAAGATGAAATAGGAAACTGAAATACTTTCTCACTGCTGCAATATCTCTGCCGTCTCACCTCTCTCCTTTCTCTCTCTTCAGGTTGCCTCTGTACTCTTCCCACTTGTTTTTCTCCGATAATTCCCCTGAAATGAAGTCTTGTAGATCAGGCCCGTCGTTACTCAGAAGCTCCTTCTTTCTGTCAGCCCGGTTTGAGGAGGATTTCTCCACAGCTGTCAGACTGCTAGTGTAAACCTGCAGAGCAAGGACTCGATGATTCACAAGCCACTTCGTACAATCATACACTGTCATAATGCTTACAAGTCCGTGCACCATGCCACTTATTTGGGGCGTTATAAACAGCCATTACTGTCACTTCAGCTGTGTTACAAAACATAAGGTTAAGTACTTCAAGGCCCGTGATCAGGCTTACACCAGACGGTAGCCGTTATAGATATCCAATACCGTCAGTGTTTGATAGTTGGAGAATATTCGAGCAGTGGAAATACTTACATGTGGGATGCATCTGGGACTCAGCCATATATGGTTTGTGGAGAAACGGCCAGCTACACAACAACTTTGTTTGAGCAGCGCCATGACTTTAGCTAGCAGGCGACTGTCATTAGCAACAAACTTCGACAAGCGGCTGCTTTGGTCTGGTGCTGCATTCACTTGCGTACAGCACAATGGGAAGATAGGAAAACCTTCCTTTGCCCATAGATATATATCAAGTTGGGGCGTTCATAGATAACCCCAACATCAGTTAAATGCGCTAAACTAGTAGATTTGTAAAGTATTGGAGATGTATTTTAAAATTCAACCTTTATTTAACAAGGTAAGCTATAATAAGGTTGTAAACAAGAAGACCCAACATTTAGGTTTAGGTTGATGTGAAAGGTTTTTCCTACTCGACTGATAGTAATTGCGGTCTTTACAAACTGACAAGAATGCGGCAGAGCTAAATAGAGCTAAATTGACAGTTAATAGTTAGACAATAAAACAACTTCTGTGCCGGTCGGTACTTGTTCCCAATTTTAAAACAACACAATTTTGCTATTTTCTACATTTCTATTATAAATTTATCAGACATATACTAAGAAAATAATCATGAAGTTACTCGATTGTCTTATAATGCCTGATGACAGGACGTACGTGCTCTACAATTGCGTCGTGACGTCCTTCCTTCCTCCTTTCCTCTGCTACCGGCGAGGTGAGGATAGCTGAGAAGATTTTTTCTTGGGTTTCATCTGTCTCCATCTGTGTCAATTAAATATGTTTTTGGCTTAATTTTGTACTACCAGATGCGGGCAACATTGTATTACACATTATAAGCTGTATTTGCCTTTACTTTAGGTTTGTTAAGCAATATGTTAGTTGTTTTTCTTTTGATTGCGCTGTCTGTCGGAGGCCTGGCGTTGTAGACCTGTTCATGCGCAGGGCCATATCGCGTTAAACAATATTATTTTTATAAACTAGTATTCTTGTTCTATCAGCTGCTAATTGCGACCAATTACATGTAGCAGAGTTATCACTGTTCAGTGATAATACGTGATTCACACCGGTGTCCCAGCTTAGACTAGCTTTTCGTTAGCGCAAATGCTAGTTATGATAACTTACTGAGGCTGTGCTGAGTTGCTACAGCCAGACACTGAATTTTACAGTGGCCACATTTTAATATAAAACTAAACACGTAACGTTAGTTGATGTACAACATGTCAGGTCAGCACTGGATACTTTGCACCCTTTAATCTGAATTTAAGAAGTAACGTTAACCGCTGTCACGTAACGTTATCCAAAGGCAGGGGTCTCAACAAGTAGCTAGCTTGCTAATAGGTTGACAAACTGAGACACACAATTACCACGCTATTAAAAGTGAGGTAGCTAACTTTGTGGGCCATAGTCATTTAAAGTGATAATGTTTCCTTGGACCCTGATGGGAATATTTTCAGCGATGTAGCTAGCTAACTATGTGGCTCATATAAAGTGTAAAATAGTCATGAACTTTGACGTGAAGATTTTTCATAAGCTTTGGGTATTGCAATTTCATAACGTGTAACGTTAGGAACAGTAGCTTCATTCAGCTTATGTGTGTTATGTAAACAAATGTAAGCAATGTGATGCAAGTAGCTCTTGGCCACTTTAGATTTTTTTTTTAAGTAGCCCTTAGATGAAGAAAGGTTAAAGACCCCTGTCCTAAGGGATCATGGGTTTAAACATTAAACGGTCTTTTTTTTTTCTTTTTTATTTATAGAATGAAGACCATTCTCAGCAGTCAGACCGTCGACATCCCCGACAATGGTAAGAATCTGGTGGTTATTGCACACTATCAGGATAATCCTGAGGTGTCTGGTATTTAAACAACTTTTAATAATTTGTGTATGAGTTTAGTTTCTTACTTTTGTGTGCGTGTCTTTTGCAGTCGAGGTGAGGTTGAAGGGGCGGACAGTGACGGTCAAGGGTCCCCGTGGCAAACTCGTTAGGGAGTTCAACCACATCAACCTCGAGCTCAGTCTGCTGGGCAAGAAACAGAAGAAGGTAAGGAGGAACAAGTCTTGTTTGCTTCAAATGATGCGAAATGCAGAAAAATTCAGTGCTTTTATTGCTGAGCTGACCGCCCAATACATTCATTGTACTGTTGACCCTGTTAACGGACATATGACTGATAAGTAAAACTGAATTGTAACAGCAATGTCTATGCAGGCTCAAATACAGCTGGGCATTATGGTTTATCATTACCACGATAACTCCTAAAAAATGATCTAAGAGTCAAATTGAGGCACAAAACGGCTCGATGTTCTACATGTATGGTTATCTTCTATTGCATATTTGTAAACGTTCAATAACTCATTATCTTGTTGATGGCAATTACAGCCTAATTAGATCTGTACAGGGCATTTGTAGCATGAAAATGTGTTGCTCATACATCACAAGGCAGTTGGATAACAATATTAAGAAGCCCTTGTCTCCATGCACTCAAAAAACTCAAAAGGGCAGTTAATTGGCTCTGTGATGGATAACTAACATCTACCGTATTTTGGATATTTTTACATCCGTTTTTCTTTTTCTCCAGTTAATTGGATCTAAAAATTGCCAGTAATTTGTAAAAATGGCCGTACCAAAATCCCAGATGTCAGCAATATCTTCAAATTGCTTTTGTTTTCTGACAATGAAAGTGATGTGAGTCTTTTTACTGTCTTCCTCAGCTTCGTGTGGATAAATGGTGGGGAAACAGGAAGGAGTTGGCCACAGTCCGCACCATCTGCAGCCACGTCCAGAACATGATCAAGGGAGTCACTTTGGTGAGACTACAGTTACATTTACCTGATGCTGTTTGAGTTATTGATAAAGGCTAATTCCACCGATGGCAAACTGCTATATCATCTGTGCCCAGCCTCTATGGTAGGATTAGTATGTTTTGTAGTCATGGCTTCTGTTCTGTATGGCGGATTACTGTTGGTAGAACCATTCATTTTGTTTGCCTTTACATTTCGGCTCAATGCCTCTCGCTTCTGTCTGACTGCAGGGTTTCCGGTACAAGATGCGTTCTGTGTACGCCCATTTTCCCATCAACGTCGTCATTCAGGAGACTGGAACTCTGGTCGAGATCAGGAACTTCCTGGGAGAGAAATACATCCGCCGTGTCCGAATGAGGGCTGGTAAGTCTGCTTCAAGGTATGAAAATATTAAAGGGTCCAAGAATATTGTAATTTTCTCAAATCCAAGTTTCTAAGATGTGGCATAAGTGATGAGTACATTTAAGCTACATAAAGATAGCTTTTTTTGGGGGGTGGATAGAATTTATGCATTTTCTGTGAAAAAAATGCTAAATGTCCTCGCCCTGCACAGAAGCTCCACCACCATCTGTGTGGGTGAATTAGCAGCATAGTGATGCACTTTATCTTGAGGTTTGAAAGAGCGCTGTAGAAGTGGTCTACTTTACTACTGTCTGTATTTGATAATGTGTGTCAGAAATTTTATCCCATTGTGAATAGTTAAAATGTTTTCTCTCCCCCAGGTGTTAATTGTGCCGTCTCTGCTGCCCAGAAGGACGAGCTGGTGCTGGAGGGTAACGACATTGAGCTGGTGTCAAACTCAGGTACACTGTCTGCCTTTTTCTCTACAGCTGTTCTACATGGCAGATATTTTTCACAACATTACAGCGGAATGATTCATAACGCTACACCTGCTAATTACCTTCCCCATGTTTGAACTTGTACATTCTGCTTCTTAAAACTTCTCAACTAAGATTTTGTGGATTGTTTATTACGTTCTTAGCAGAATTTGTGATATAATCACTTAAGTTCATTAAAGCTACCTTGAAGCTTGGTGTAATACTTTCAAACGGATCAGGGAATCTGTTGGTGACGTGATTGGCAGACTGGCTGGTACCTCTTACCCAAAACTGTAGACATTACCATGCTGCTAGTTTCCATTAGTCATATGGTGTTGTAGTTAATCCTGTCAAATCGTACTTTTATGTATAGCCCCCTCTTCCATTCTACAGAACTAATAGAATAGTTCCCTGAACTGTCAACATGAGATTTCTTTTACACTTTTAGTATTTTTCCTGCCATATAAAATAGAACTTCCTCATTACTATTTGAGGTGCACTTAGTTTTCTCATTGATAAATGTTGTGATGTAGAAAACTGCAGCCAATTCTGATTTAAATGTATATGGTAGAATTACGTTAATTGCAGCACTTGGTTTTTTTTCAAAATATGGTATTTGATTGCAAAGATGACTGAAGACAGTGGTTCCCAAGCAATTTTGGCTTGTTCCTAGTAAAGCAAAATCAAGTTTAAATATGAGCTGAGCTGTGAGCACTTAAGCAAAAGTGACTTGAATTACTTTAGAACTCTGAAGAACAATTATTTTACCAGGAAAACACAAAGGTCAATGTCCAAAAACAAATTTGCTTAACAAAATGATATCAATGGCTCAGATAAACCTTGCAAACCACTGACATCAGTTATCTGTAACATCAATATCATGTCCAGTACCTTTTTTTTTTTTTTTTTTTATTTTTTTTATTCTCTACATTGGAACAAATTAAACAATACTATCATAGTGATTGAAGTGAGCACATCCCTCTATCCCCCTCTCCCCCTATGGCCACTGGTATACAGTCGTGTTTGTAAGCAGGACTGTTGCATATTGTTTTTTGGCTCTATATTACAGCACATTTGACTTCAGCTTCAGCTTTATGTGCTTTGGTCAACAATGTAGGAGTTGAGAATGCCACAGCACAATAAACCCAACAGTGTAATAGTGTTGAGTGGTTTATATCCAACTGAGCATGTAATTTGATGAAGATGACACTAAAATCCCCTAAAACCAGCAGCAAGTGAATCTGGCTGTTGTACAGGCCTGGTAAAGCATCACAAGGGAAGACGAGTTGTAAGCTGATGGTTTGTAGCCCGTAGAAAGACTTGACCACAACAGCTTAGCAAATATTAAATATGACTCATACTATTGCCATATCCATTTTGGTACCCTAAAATGTGTGGGTTTTACTATAAAAATCTCACTTTTCATATGTAAATGTAAACACATTTTAATAAAGCTGAAATGTCAATATTACCTTACAAATGTGAAATAGAGCCAAAACAGCACAACTATCATGACCTTAGTACTTACTGACTCCAGTGCTCATCCCTTGTCAGTCTATCTCTCCCCACCCCTCCCTCCCTCCCTCTCTCTCCTCTGTATTTATTGTAATCCCATGTGTGACGTGTTGCTCATCATCCCAACCTCTCTCTGTTCCAGCTGCTCTGATCCAACAGGCCACAACAGTCAAAAATAAGGATATCAGAAAGTTCTTGGATGGTATTTACGTGTCTGAGAAGGGAACAGTACAAGAACCCACTCAGTAAAAGTTACATCTGCATTCGTTGAGGTTAGACAATGCCGTCAAAGCCTCCCCTGTGGCCTATCTGTTTTCTTTTACTTTGCATGTTTCTTACTAGAGATGCACCGAATGACCGGTTGGTGAAAGGAATTGGCCGATTTTCACGTGACCGGCGACCTGCCGGTCAGTCTGACAGATGCCGATTTTATGCCGGTCAAATGCACTCGGGCGCCGCATGATTAACATCGCGCAACATGAGCGCACCGCTGCTCAATCAGCTGTTTATGAAATGTCAAAGTTTTAATTACGGCTCTGCAGAGTAGTCTGCTCTACTGATCTCAGGTGAACGGTCAGCTGCTCTCTCTCTCCCCTCTGAGGCTGAACAACTGGAACATGAAAACTGCACTCACGTGGGTCCCGTGAAATTTGACAGCTACAGTTTATCGGAAAATAGCTTTGGGCACCCTGACTTTGATGAATTTACTGTTGATCAGACCCCAGATGAGACAAGAAGCTAACTTTGGCGAACGCTGCGGTCCCTCTGCTAGTTATAGATGGATAGATAGATAGATAGATAGATAGATAGATAGATAGATAGATAGATAGATAGATAGATAGTTCTGTTTTGTAGTGATCGATTATCTATTCAGAAATGTTCTATTAAAGAAAATAAATATTTCTGTGTGCTGGAAAGTGGTTAGAAAATATGAAATCGGAATCGGCTAAAATCGGTATTGGCAGTTCAAACTCAATGAAAAATTGGAAATCGGAATCGGCCTAAAAGTTGAAATCGGTGCATCTCTTTCTTATACGTCTGTTTTGTCTTTTTTTCTTTTAATTGCTCTGTTTCCTGTTAAATGTTTTTTTAATAGTAATGATATAAAACCGAAGAAAAAAATGAAGTAATTGATTATTGTCAGGGGTAGTGTTTTATATAAGTCAGCCAAAGAGGTCGTCTGTAAATTGCTCTTTTTAATCTGACCAACAATCCAAAATTCACCCCTCGATATGGACTGACGAGTCTGATCTCCGTTACGTGATGGTCCACAGCAGGTTGACTTCGGTTACTTTTCTCCAAAAGTTGAATCAGACTTATTTTTTGCTGCAGGCTTTCAAAATGCATAGAAAGACCTGCGTTTTTCCTGGACTGACCAAAAAAATACAATTCTCGTCTTGACTGAGATACTGACTTGAGTCTTGTTTTTAAAATAAGAAAACAGCAGTTGTACTGAACACACTTGCAGTTTTGGGACGGCTGCACTTCCAAATTTTGACATCTCGTTCTTGTTGCAATTATAGTTTTTTCAAATAAATGTAATGTACAGACTCATCCCAACATGGCAGATGTATTCAAAGAAACTGAAGTAAGTCGTGTCAAAATTTACCAAGACATCAATCTCTTAACATGCAATTTACCAATCCATATTGTTTATAATTAGAATTAATTTGGCCCTCAGTTTTGTGAAACAATACATGATCATATTGCCAAGAAACTGTTCCACTGAATGTCTAGAATATAATTAGTGTTGAACTGTTGCCCAGCCATATGTTTCCTAAGTGTTTTTTGACTTCAGTTTGTCTTGATTTAACACAAACCAGAGCATGCAGTCTTTAATAGTGCTCATGTCATGCAGGCTGTCAGGCCTCAGTAATAAAAAGCATGTTTTAATATAAGGTGTTTCATTAAACCACCCACCTGCAGTGGTGGAAGAAGTAATCTAATATTTTACTTAAGTAGCAATACAATATTGTACAAATTTTGTTAAAAGTCCTGCATTCAAAAGCTTAAGTAGAAGTATTGGTACCAAAATTATACTTTAAGTACCAAAAGTACTCAATGCAGAATGTCTCATTTCAGAGTAATGTATTGTAACACTGGATTATAATTATTGATGTATTGAGTACATCACTTAAACGTTGCTTTGGATAATTGTAATTGTAGAGTATGACCTATAAATAATAATGTATTCATTTATATTTTGCATTGATCTGAATTCTCTAATGTCAAATGAATAGTGGTGTAAAGTGTATTTCCCCCTTCCAAAAGCACTTGCTTTGTCTGCTCAGTGGCTGGGTGAGTTGTCGTCGAAGGGTAGATTGACCTCATCACTGTGGGTGAGATGGCAGCGACACACGGTGGCTGACTAATCTCAATCAGTGATGAGACAGACAACAGGGCTGGAGCCAGTGTCCTTTCTAAACCACATTAATATTACAATGTCTCCTTTCATGTTAGAGGGGTAATAAATTACATTATTTGGTATAATGTAGTGGCGTAAAGGTATAAAGTAGCATAATATAGAAATACTAAAGTCAAAAATTGTACTTGAGTAAATGTACTTAGTTACATTTCACCGGTGGTTGCATGTGTTCTGGTCTGTCCCTTCACCAGGCTTTTCTGTTTCTTTTCAGCGGCCTTGATCCAACAGGCCACCACGGTCAGAAAGAAGGACATCAGGAAGTTCCTGGACGGCATCTACGTCAGCGAGAAGACCACTGTGGTGGAGCAAGATGCCGAGTAACTGTTCACCATGTCCTGTTATGACCAATAAAGCTACCAACTTTTCCAATTCCATCTGTCCTCTGGTTCTTTTTGTCGCATTTGATTCGTTTAGCTTCATGGGGAATTTTGCAAGAATAGTAATGGTAACTCAAAAGCAGGGGTGGAAGCTACTACATTTCCATTTGTTGCTTAACAATTGTTATTTTATTTTTATGTACTTGTATTTTAAATTTTTACTTGCATACTTTTTTATCCCATACATTTCAAGTCACATCTGTCACATTTAGTTGAGAATGGAACAGAAGAAAGTATCAGCTTTACACGATGCTGGACTCTTATCTAATTCTCTGGTGGAAAATGAAATTTAAAATGACCTGCTGGAGACTGAGTGTGCAGAATGAAATGACATTTCATAATGTACAGAGTTTAAAACAATGGGATTATTTTACAATTTCTTGGTTATATATTTTGTCTGTAATTTTACACATGGGCCTTCATACTTTCTGGGGGTTTAACATGACAGTGTTGCTCTTAGTTCAGCAGCTTTTTATAAGGTCTATATGTTTGTTTTGATAAGAGGCAGAAGTTAATTTTGTTAGTAATACGTTTGTAAACATTCAATGTATGTACATAACATAGTATGTCAATGTGTTTGCTCTTACAGTTTGTTTTTTTTACAACTGCTTACATGTTTTCATAACTCATTTTTTCAAAACTACACAATACACAAAGTGCCTCCTTCAAAATGAAACTGCATTTCTGGCTATATCATGTACACACTGTTTAAATCTAAAGCTCTTTTGTCTTTCGTAGGATTATATCCACATTTCCATACAATGTTCTACAGTAAAAGTAAGTTGCTGAGAGAGGTTGAGAAGTACAGTGTAAACACCAGTGCAATGTTGAAACAAAACAACATTACTGTTGTAACACTACTGTTACAGTAGCATACAAGAATGCAAAACTACAGACATGTAAACCAAAGGTATCATTTTTAGAATAAAGAACACATTTGTGTGTGTGTGTATGTGTAAATGGACTATAATTATTTTTATTTATTTATTAATTAATGACTACTCAAAGCGCTTTTCCATATTACAGGCACTGTTCACCATTCACACACATTCCTACACTGTGGCCGAGGCTGCTATACAAGGTGCCACCTGCTCCTCAGATACAGTAAACGTACACACGCACGTGATGAAGACGATTGATTGCCTTAAATAAGAAAAGAAAAACACGAGTGAGCAATACCTACAAAGAAAGTGGGCATTTGATTATAGGTTAACAACCAATGTATCTGATGTGAACCTGACTGTGGCCTGGGAAAAGTCAGGATCCTATTCATATCAATTAATAAATACATAAATAAATATTACTGACTAAATATTGACCTCTACATTTCGATTACCAACTTCTCATGATTACAACAGCTTTCCAGTGCTGAATATAGCTAAATTATAACTAAATAAATGTGACACTGTAAGTATAGGTATTGTTGTTTCCTTATCTGGACTCTCCCCAGAAGTTTACTTAGTGTAACTTACCAGCAGAGTTGGTCGATACAAGTTTTTTTTTTTTTTTCATTCAAAGTCTTTATTTCACATGTCATCAGTGTATCATTAAACACAATTTCAGAAGGTACAATGATCATATGTAAGCCGCGTGAAATGGGGAACCCCAAATGAGCTACTAAAAGCTTTTTGGAGGGGGCCCGATAACAATAAACAAACAGATAATATAGGCTACAAACCAAAAACTCAATTTACCATAAACACAAAATAGACAAATACAGAATACAACAGAATACAGACACTTAAGAAAATCAACAAATCCAGTCACAATAGACTCAACAAAGACAAATACTACAAACAGACACACGATCCCAGCACAAACTATAGCACTTACGGAATAATCAACAATCATATGTTAAGAGCAATTTTTCCTTGAGACTTTTCTTGAAGATGGAGACGGAATGCGACACTTTCAAGCTTGTTCCAAATCTGCGGTACAAATACATGCAGATAAAGTGTTTGCCATAGGTCAATCTGACTGAAGACAAATCCATGCCTTGTTCACTTGGATGTGTATGATTCATGGCTAGAAATATCCCTGGAAAAGCTCTTGCAATTACAGAAGCAGTTGTTGCATGATATGTATTAACCATAAAAGATTAAACTGTAAAAATTCAACAGGCTTTCTTCATTTTTTAGCAAGTGATGAATGTAATGGGCATCTACACTAGGCTATATTTGAAGTACCATTTATTTAAGATAAAAAAGTGGATATTTGCCAGAATACAATTTTTCACCATAGGCATGACTTTGGTGATCCCCTCAATTTTTTCCTGTAGCTTCACCATGAGGTTCACATTTTTAATTTAATAATATCATAGCACCCAAAAGATTAAAATGTAAATGATATGCTTGAAGTAGGCTAGTCAAGGCAATTTATTTATATAGCACAATTCATACACTAATAATTCAAAGTGCTTAACATTAACAGTAAAAACAACAGTGGAATTGTAAGGTTACACATAAAAGATAATAAAAGATGATAAAAGACAAAATGATCAACATGGTTGTACAGGTTTGAAAAGCCCTGGAGAACAGGAATGTTTTAGGACCTGACGTAAAAAACTGTAAGCTGCTGGCCAATCTGCAGGCATTCTGGGAGTGTATTCCAGGCATGAGGAGCATAAAAACAGAAAGCTGCTTCTCCAGACTTTGTTCTTATAAAGGGAACTGCAAGCAGCCCGGCTTCTAAAGACCTGAGGGGTCTGGTTCATGTCTTTGATGTAATTTGGTCCTAGCCCATTAAGTGCTTTATAAATGAACAATCTTAACAGAATCTTAAACTTGATTCTCTTGTTTACTGGAAGCCAGTGAAGTGATGTCAGAACTGGAGCTACATGTAAGCTACATAATATACATATATTTACAGCTACATAAAATAGTAGCTGTAAATCAGCCTTACAGTTTCGGCTCAGGTGATAGACTGCCAGGAAGTCACTCCCATAAAATATTTACTCTTGAAACAACAGTGTTGTGATTTCCATTGGATCAGAGTACTATCACTTGGTTGCCTGTTCTGCCAATTTTTCCAGCCTGTTGTGATTGTGTAGGTTTCTGTGTCCTGTATGTTTCTGTTTCCTGTATTTTTCCTAATGATTGTGTATGCTTCTGTACTGTGTTGATTGTGTTTGTTTCTGCTTCCTGTATGTTTCTGTGATGATTGTATAGGTTTCTGTTTTATTTTGGTAGTCTGGTTTTCTGTCTTGTCTTGTCTAGTTTTACTTCCTGTGTTTTCCCGCCTTTTTGATTACTCACTTTTTGATTACTTTGATGCCCACTCCTAATGTGTTGCACCTGTTCCCCAGCCCTAGTGTCACCTGTTCCTTGTTTTCTCATTTACCCTGTGCAATTGTTTTTGTTTTTTTAAGTGGCAGACTGAGCCTATATGTATTTGGATATACAATTTGTGAACAACAAGTGAAATTAGTAATGAATGTGATATTTTATTTAGAAGAATTACATTGTGTTGTTCTATCCTATCCAATATTTCCTATATTTCTAAACAGATTTCTATGCTGTATTCTGATGAAATGTCCCCCCTTACTGATTATTGGTCGCCCCCTGTGCTTAAAAAAAATCCTGGAATGATGCCCACCCTTTTCTGTTTGTCCTCAGAAAACCTGTCTGCCAACATATCTTGTCCCACTAATTGGACTCTGCACAATTGTAGATGTTTCCACTTTGTTACAACACCATTGAGTTGGGCTCAGGCTCAGGTAATCAGCATGATTTGTGCACTTGGTTAATTGGCATCTTCCTCTGAAAGTCTGTATGAATTTCCTAACAGCACTCCGTCTGTCCTTTAACCCCACTGTAGAAACACTGTCAATCCGAGGGGGGAAACCTTGCATCGATACACAGTGTTGAGGAGGTTTTGGAGATTCATAGGATCATACAACATAACACTGAGTTGAACAATGCAGCTAATGGTAAACATTATACCTGATTATATAACCATGGAATAATAATAATTATTATTATTGTATATAGCGCTTTAAAAGGTACTCAAAGGCACTTTACAAGGTCGACGAAAAAACAACAACTGATAACTGATCGGTAACAGGATCAGTTTAACAATGTTATTTTATTCAGTGAATTAAAACATAAATGAATACATAAATATATACCTATGAAATACATCCTGAAATAAATAAATGAGGCAATAAATAAATAAATAGGTTTTCGTTCGCATGCTGAATTTTGCATTTAGCTCAAATGCACCACAGTGCCAAAGTACAACCTCATAGAGCTGCTATGACTCTTATAGGCCTATTTAACTTTATTTACAAATGTTGAAAGCTGAACCTAAATGGATTTGAATAGATAATAGAAATATTTTTTTTGTGTTTAAGAAGTGGCTGTGTTGTTTTTGTTGATAAGTTGATTGTCTGCCATGTGCTTATATAAGTTAGCCAGTGGTTAGCTTTAAGATTAGAAGCTAAAATGTGAAGATGATTCACACAGTATTGATTCATATGTACTTACCTGATTCTACGTGTAATGTATTATTCTATTCTATTTATGTAGGAAAATACTTGGTTCTGGGGTGATGGTAAACCTTTCAAATTCACATACTGGTGTCCAGGAACACCAAAGGATCCCAAAAAACAGTGCTGTTTACAGATTTCTTCTAGAGGTAAATTATGATACATATAGCTTTAGAGTGTGAGGATTAATTACAAAATGTAGGCTTGTTGAAAAATGTATCCGTTAGTCATACATTGTATTTTAGTGGATAATTTAGAGAAATAAATAATACAAATAGCTCTGTTTAGTAACTTTCTGAATCATACTTTGTTAGAATGAATCAAATCACATGACAGCAATACATTTCTTTATTTCACATTTTATCACTTTAGTTTAGTTTATATAGCTTTCATCTCTGTAGGATGAAACCTGGAGGCCTTTATGTGTTTGATAGTCCCAGTGATAAAATATTGGTGCATTAAACTGTACAATCAAGTCCACTATAGTCAACATTGTACTTTTACCGTTTTGAATTTATATTATTATTAGTATATGACTATGAACATATGCACCAATTACCACACTGTTGCGATGACAGCCAACAAGTTCTGCCTATAACTGCATGTGATGTAGTTATACAGAACAAGCCTGTGTCTTACAGTATCTGTTTCTGCCTGTTATGCGAGTGCGGCCTCATTAGACAGTTTCAGGTTTTGGTTTGTGTATCGCCGACTGATGTCTGTGTTTCTGATGTTTACAGATGGACAGTGCTGGGAAGACTCATTGTGTTACAATCTCCTCCCATCAATCTGTGCCAAACCCTCCAGTGATTGCTGAACGGACACAGAGGCATGCACTACCTTTAAACAAACACTTGGTATATGTGACAAGTGAAACTGAAGCTGAAGAAGAGGATTGAATGGTTGTTAATGAGTATCTTATTACCACTCTGAGAAAATTAGTCTTATAATGTAAAATTAAAAAGCTGAAGCATTGAAACAAGCTGGTCTGTGAGTCTGTCAGAAGTCTATTGTTTTTATAGATATAGCTGTTTTGCATCTTGACAACATCTCAAAGCACACACACGTAGGTTGTGCTTCTATGTACTTCACGGGGCAATTTATGTCACTTTTACATGAAAGTACATAAAATGTATCCTTTATCATCCAAACACCATAGAGACCTTCCTGTTTGCAAGCAAAAGTGTGTAAGACATTTCCTTAAGTTTATAAATTGTATGTAGCCTACATATTATAGTTTCACCAACTGGATAAACAGACAATTCTTCATATAGTAATACAGTATGTCAGAGGTAATTTAACATACACTTGAGACTGTCAAGATAAATATTTCATACACACAATTTGTATTTGTTATTTTTACACCTCCGCTGTCAGTGTCTCAACGTGTTTTTTTGTTGTTCTTCTATAAAAGAAACTATTGAACATTTACATACACATACATTTTGGAAAGATATACAGAACTTGGTGCCCTTAAAAGTTAAGCTAATACTTTGAAATAAACAATCACGTGTATTCAAAACATATTTTAATTATCTCTAGTATATACTCATTTTATACAAAATATATTCATATTTATTTCCCATTGCTGTTGTTCCTTTTCTTCTCTTTTCATATTTTGGATGATTTCTTTGCTGTGTAAAATTCTGTATTAAAAAACAACAAAACGCACGCTCAGTGACGCACATGACGGGTGTGCGTCATCTCCAAGCGACAGCAGAATTCGCGCCAATCACTTGAAGGATATTCTGAAAACTACCCTAACCCTAATCTGGGAGAAAGCCTGTTGATAATGGTACGTTACACATTTAAACTATTTATTCGCTCCTTCTGCAAGCTGTCTATACAAACAAAGTGGTTCAAATTGCTGTCTTGTTGACTCTGCTCCTGAAACTGAAAATTGAAGTGCGCAGTGTTAACGTTAGCTAACGTTAACGTTACAGCTAAAGATGAAGATACAAAATAACGTTAAAATTAGCGGGTAAAAGTTCAGCGAGGGACACATTACGATCTTTTGCTATGTTGTCGTGTAACAGTTGACATGTGCCTGCTGTTTTCTTAACATAGTTTAAATGATGCAGCACTTTTTTTTCTTGAAATCAATGTCAGAAAGTGAGATCTTCAAACATCAATTTGCATCCAGTAACGTGAACGTTATATATAGGCCTAGTTAGATAACGTTAACCGTGTAGCGCTGTAATCTGTGTGCCCAGTCAACAGTTTTGTTAACAGGTTAAGATATACATGTTTGTGTGCACACAGGACATCAGGCGGTTCTTTGCACCGACTTCAGCCAAGCCTTCAGTGCAGAAACCAGCTCCAAATGGAAACATCAAAACAGAGGAGAAGAAGAAGAAAAAGAAAAAGAATTCCTCCTCATCATCAAACGAGGAAGTGAAAAAGAAAGAGATCGCCAAGGCAAGGAAATTATGTTACCTCCTGCCCTCCTTCTTGTAGTGATACATCTGTTTTATGTTATTCTTCACGTTTTATTGTGGTTTATATACTTTAGGTGAAAAGCTCCAAACCAAAGGAGACACACAAAGATAGCGAGAAAAAACGAAAGAAGCATGCAGTCATAGAATCAGGTGTGTATGATTTTGTGCTACTACATAATTCCCCTGCATCATGGTCAGAAAACAGGTTTTCAAGCCATCTTTAAAATATAGGTTTTTTTTAAATGGTCACTGTTGTTTTGAAGGTGTTTCTAGGCTGATAATACGGTTTGCTATTTTGTTTCATTTTATTCATTCAGTTTTTGAGACATCAAACAAATCTGAGATGCAGGCGAGGATTCAAAGGTTTCCAGAATTATCTTCAGTCTATCTGGATTTAAAACTACTCAGTCTGCTAAGAGAGGAAAAAATGTCATATGGCCATATCTTCAATTATTTCCCTAAATTGTGACTCTTATTTTCTAATCCAAATAAAAGCAAATTACATTTCTCTTTGTATGTAAATAATAACATTTGAAATCAACACAAATAACTTCTATTGTGCAATGGGCCAACTATGTTTTTATCCAGAAGGCTAGAAGAGTCTTTAAAGGATTCTGGAAATGCATTTTAAAATAGTAAGTGTTGTCAAACAAGATTTCCAGAATTTAATTTCAGAAAAATTATGCTTTGCTCAGTGAGAGGCATAAACAAGGAACTTTTTGATCAGGTAAAAAAAGAGGCACCTTAAGAAATAAAACTATTAAGTAAGAACACATCTGTGCTGCACCGGCAATATTTTGTTATTTTAAACTTTTTGATCAGCTTTGATCGAAAGCTTGACACGTCTTTTCTTCATGGCATATCTTGTTTTTATGTCTATCCAGACTCTGAGGATGAGGAGCCAGTGAGGAAGTCAAAAAAATCCCCAAAAGAGAAACAGAAGATGAGCAAAACTGAGCCACCTCCCAAAAAAGATCCTGTGCAGTATGTCTCTGAAACAGGTAATGGGTCTATGGTTTATTATCATCATATTGCAGACATACTTGCTGGGGCTGTACAGACCTGGTATACATGTTGTGATTAATTGTCATGTTTGCCTCAAAGACAAAAATACACCTGTCCTCACAATGGTTCTCTAATTAATTCTTTGTCAAGTTTAGTCTGTTAGTTAATCATCACAATAATAAGCACAAAACAATAATGTTGACCACCTAAATTTTAAATACATTTCAGCAGAAAGTTGGGAATTGCAACGGGCAAAATAAATCTTTTTGTTTAGAAATGGGCAGACACAAACGCATTAGTAAACAGATGGGTCCAGCTTGAAGAAGACAATGATGTTTTGTTAATTTATGGAACATTTATTTTGATATTTCTCTTTTTTTGTTGTAGACTCAGACAGCGACAACTTTCAGTCCTTAAAGAAGGTGTCTGAACCTAAGCAGAATGGCACGGCCAAACAGACAAAGTCAGATGCAGGAAGTGTTCGTCCAGGAGTCAAAGAGGGGCTGAAGTCTCCTGTCAAGCCCTCCTCCACACAGGGGAAAACTGCGGTGAAGTCTCCTCCTGTGCCCGTCACCCCTAAATCAGCCCCGCCTCCTCCGCTCAAACGAACCCCCACTTCAGTACTCGACTACTTTGGCAGTGCGACTGTTCAGCGTTCAGACAAGAAGCTTGTAGCCAGCACCAAGCGAAAGGCTGTGAGTATTAATTCATTATTTACTGTTTTCACTTCTTCTCTTCAAACCCTCTCACTCTTTTCATGATCCTGCTTTTTCATCCAAGCTGTCAAGATTCATGGCTTTCTTCAGCAAACTTTGTTTTCAGCCTTCCATTACTGTATCAAATTAGAGGATGGATGCCCGACGGGACCCAACGGTACCTGACGGGCCGGGTCGGGTTTGGACAGATATTTAGAAATGATGTTCGGGTCGGGCTCGGTCACATCAGCACGATAAGGCATTGAACATTTTAAATTTAAAACAACTTATTATGTAGGTAGCCAATGGGCCTGTTTCACTTGATGCAAAGGTTTGTTTTTTTTTAAACACGCACAGACACACACGGACATAGCTACAAACATACACACACACACACACACACACAGACATAGCTACACACACACACACACACAGACATAGCTACAGACAAACACACACACACATATGCGCGCGTGTGCCTGTGTTAACGTGCGCTTGTTGCCCCATGTGCGCTCATCTGTTGACATTTCTGAATGACTTCCTACAGCTTAATAAACGCAGGCTTTCCACACAAATAAATGTACATGTGTCATTAGTTTGAGAAAAAAATGAGATTTTAACTGTGTCGGGCTCGGACATAAATATCTTAATGGCTGTTGGACGCGGGCTGGGCTCGGACAGAAAAATGCGACCCGATCCACACTCTGTATCAAATAAGGATCCTTTTATAACAAACTGACTTTGTAAAAACTCATCCTCTCCTCAGCCGACTCAGGACACAGATGATCTCATGAGTGATGAGCAAATTGCCAAACAGCTGCAGATGGATGAGGACATGGAGGTAGGCTGATCAACATACAGTAACATCTGCATGTTAATTGCATGAGTAATTCCAACCAGAGGTCGTCCATTAGCCATTTGACAGAAAATGAATGATTCATCATATATGATTGTAACGGAATATCTCTGGGTTGTGGACTGTTGGTTTGATAAAAGGAAGCAGTTTGAATATGTCAGGCTTTTTAAAAAACTAAACAATTTTCAGCATTTTAGAGGTAAAATGGTTAAACTTATAAAATATTCTGCAAAGGTTAAGGACTTTAAAGGTTTGTCTCCCAAGCCTGGTAATGTTTTTGAAAGTTTACAAGTTATAATGAATCTTTTGGAGAATTACTGAAATTCTAAATAATGATTTAATGTTGCTTGAATGTAAAAAGTCCCAAGAGTAATGCAGAAATTATTATACACAGTTAAACTTGTTTGTTTTTTCATTCTCATACTGCATCCTCATATTGCTTTTTCGCTCCTACATCACTCAGCTGGAAAAGCAGGTCCATGAGGACGAGGAGTTTGCCAGAACTCTGGCCATGCTGGACGAGGAGCCTCAAGCAAAGAAGGTGATTTAAAAAAACAACAAAAAACAACAACAACCTCAACACAAAGGCACATCAATTTTGATATTAGTGATTGCTTAATATAATTTTGTGTGTGTGTCTTCATCCAGGCTCGTAAAGGCTTCGATGAAAAATCAGCCGCGACCGCGTGTCCCAAAAAGAGCAGTACCGGCTCTGCTGCTGGCAGCCCGTCAAAGACCAACCGAAGGGGCAGCATGTCAGAAGACGTGATTAGTCCGTCTCCTAAGAAGAACCCCGCCCCCGTCAAAGCCAGCTCCAAACTGGCCATGATGAAGAAAAAGGAAGAAGAGAGGGAAGAAAGGCCAAAGAGTAAAACACCAATTTCGCCCACAAAAATAAAACTCTCTCCCAAAAACGAGCCCCTGTCTTTGTCAATCTCAGACAAGAGGTTTACTCCCAAGAAAGGAACCACACCCACCACAGTAAAAATTTCTCCCAAGAAACCAGAGGTGAGCAAGGCATAATACATTGCATCAATATCATGATGCACATAATCAATCAATCAATCAATCAATTCTTCAATCAAATTGTCCCCAAAGGAGCAGCGAAGAGAAACTCATGATAAAACACAAAGCACATGCATGCATCATAAAGCAAAAATGAGCATGGAGTACACAATTTAAAGTTAAAAGTTAAAACAATTTAAAGACAAATGTCCTCACTGTCTCACTCTGATCAGAGCACGAATACGAGTCCTGATGATTCAGAGAAGAAGAAGGTCAACTCTGCAGCTTACAGGAACTTCCTGAACCGCGATGGACCACGAGCTCTCGGCTCCAAGGAAATCCCACAGGTACTCACTCACTCACTCATTCACAGATGCATCACACACATATCAGCCTTCAGACTGACCAACATCTTCATTTGAACTGCCTTTTTCGTGTGTGTCTGTGTGTGTCTCCAGGGTGCTGAGAACTGTTTGGAGGGCTGTGTGTTTGTGCTGACGGGGGTCATGGAGTCCATGGAGAGGGATGATGCCAAATCCCTCATCGAGCGCTACGGAGGCAAGGTGACTGGCAACATCAGCAAGAAGACCACCTACCTGGTACAGGGCAGAGACAGCGGAGTCTCGAAGCTCGAGAAGGTGACCAACCTGATTCTGACTAATAAATTCAGATCCAGAGAAGCATTTCCTAAACGAAATATGTCTTAATCATATGGAGACAAATTTACCTTGATGTGTTGGCAGAGTTATAGATCGCATCAACAAATGATTTGACATACCAATCATCTTGGTAACCTTACACCCAATTTCCACCGGCTGTGTAACGGCAGCGGAGTAATTAGGTTTCCGTTAAAGTCAATGTGTGTATTTCCACTGACTGTGGAACGGCTGAGTTCCGACTCCGTCCCAGTTCCGGTGATCTGCAGCCCTCCGGAGCAGATACGCAGAGATTCCATTTTTGCCGGACGCCGCAGAGCTCCGCAGCAATTCAGCACACGGCAGATAGTGCGAGACAGGAAGTCAAGCACAGAAACAAAATAAACATCCGGTTAATTTTCTAAATAAAATACACCGTGCTCACGGCGGATCATATTTCCCTGCACCACACCTTGAAAACACAGCTCAGAGTCGTTTCCCCTCTACTCCTCTGGATGGTTTTGTGGTTCTATTCTACCTGAATTCGCGAACTTGTAGGTCCTCGTGACTACAGCTGTCAGTCATGGCCGCAGCCGTGCCGCAACAAATCCGGACCTGGTGGGTATTGATGGACGGTGGAGCACGGAACAGACACGGAGCAGAGCCGGTCCGCAGCCGTTCTGCGTTCAGTGGTAATCCGGAGTTACAACTGTAGGGCGAGATGCTTACCAAGTGTCATATTAAGTAAAATTGCACACAATATATGAACGGTATATGTAGGCACCAAAGAACAATAAAAATAAGTATTCAAGCATTTGAGGCTTTCAGTCTTTTACTTCCTGCCTCTTTTCTGTACTGATTTCCTTGTATCTGTCCATCAAATAAATATGGTGTGTTTGTACAATTGGCTTTATCCTCAGGCGGAGAGTCTCGGTACCAAGATCCTGGATGAGGATGGTCTGTTGGAGCTGATCAGAACCAAACCAGGAAAGAAGTCCAAGTATGAGATTGCTGCAGAGGCTGAGGTCAGCTCTCACAACTTAAATCATTATTTACAAAGTGATTTTTATTTGCTATTTTTATTAGCAATAAAATCATTTCAACCCAGAATATGTCAAAAACGTTTTTAATGACCAACTGAAATCACAAACATTACCCATTTCAAAACATTTTTTTAATATTTTTATTATTGAGATGCATCAGAAATGCTCCTTTGGCTGATTTACAGACCATCTGTCATAGAAGAAACATGCAATTTATTTTCAGTTGGTCTTTAACTGCAATTATATCCTGCACATAAGAGTGAATTTAATTTTTTTTATTTTTAGAGCAAAGCCTCAAACACCAGGACTCCCCCCAGCAAAACATTAAAAAGCACCCCCAAAGCCCAGAAGATCTCTCCCTCCAAGGGGAATTCCAGGTCCCCCCACACCCCGAGCCCGTCTAAGACAGGCTTGGCCCAAGGCCACGGTGCCAGGACCAGAGATGGCTGCACTCCACCTGGGAGAGGCTCAGGCCACACAGCCCGGAGGGAGCTGGGCCTTTCCCCCTCCACTTCTTCATCTTCAGCCCCAGAACCATCATCGCCATCACTGACGCATGAGGACGCCAGTCTGCTGTGGGTTGACAAGTACCGCCCACGCTCTCTGAAGACTGTGATTGGTCAACAGGGAGATCAGAGCTGTGCCAATAAGCTGCTCCGCTGGCTGCAGAACTGGTACAGACACCACAGCGGGGGCTCTTCCAAGCCACCAGGTAGCAGACGGTTTATCTGTCTTTGTGTTTTGAGGTGTGTGAGCAGAATTCCGAGTAATGATACAAACTAGATTTTTTCAGTGAATTTTAGTTCTGAATGTATCTGTATCTGTGTTTGAGTAGCTTGTGCTTTTTGTGCTGTTTGTGGTTGTACAGTTGCAAGGTTTGGTAAGTTTGGAGGAAAAGATGATGGATCTGGATTCAAAGCTGCTCTTCTCTCTGGACCTCCGGGCGTGGGTAAGACCACCACAGCTGCCCTGGTCTGTGAGGTCAGTCTGAAAACACACACAGCCATGTTGTTGGGTGCTTTTCTTTGTATTTTCTATATGCAATCACACCAGTCAGTATGATTTAAGTAATGCTGCACATATGACTTCCACTTGGGATAAATAATGTCCCAAGTGTCAGTGTCTTTTTACCCAACCTCTCCACTGTGTTTGTGTGTCGGCCTGCAGGAATTGGGCTTCAGCTACGTGGAGATGAACGCCAGCTGTACTCGCAGCAAAAACAGTCTGAAGGAAGTCGTCTCAGAGTCACTTAACAACACCAGCATTGAGAGCTTCTACAAAGGTGATCTCTCTTTTCATTTTTGTTTCTCCATGTTTCCGCCTGTTAACACATTTGGACCTACATTAGCCTTTATTGATGTGCTTTTTTCAGAAGAAAACAAACTGGAAGGTTTTAATTGTGAAACAGCAATAGGAAGTCATTTGTGCTTGACAGCATTGCAAAGAAAAAGCTGATGACTGTTGGCGTCTTGTGAGGCTTTGTGATAATATTTCCACCAAGTTTGTTAAGGTAGTCAAAAAAGATTAAGAGGCCCATACTTTAATAGTACGGTATGTACTCATATACAGTGCATGCAGAACAAACTAAGAATATTTCTGAAATTAGTGATTTATATAGCTCGTTGCAAGAATCATTTGGAGGCTGTGACTTCTACTCAGTTTACCAATCCGTTGATAAAGCATAATTGTGAATTTCACAGAATTTTGTTGAGTTTTTAGTAGCGAGGTTAAATATTTTTTTTCTTTAGAGAATTAACATAGCATACTATTTGTCCAGAATTGAAGTGAATACTATGTGGTGCTGTGTGTTTCGTAGGCACGTCTCAGAAAGTGAGCAGTAAACACGTCCTGATCATGGATGAGGTTGATGGCATGGCTGGTAACGAGGACCGTGGAGGAATCCAGGTAAAAAAGCAACAGATTCTCACATTTTGAAGAGGTTAGAGGTAGGGTTGTGTACCGAAACCCGGTTCCACTATGGAACCGGTTCCTACGCAACTGGTAGGAATCGGACAGGATTAGAACGCAAATTTCGGTTCCTCATTTTGGTTCCACTTAATGTGTCGACTGAAATATTTTCCCTCTGTCGCTCCGAAACGGACGTAAAAATATCACACTTTCTCTGTAGTCTAGCGTTAGCTAGCTACCGTGAATGTAGGCTACTTTTAAAATGCTATATTTTCCTTCTGGGCTCACTAAAACGGACGTAAAAGCAGGACATGCCATAAATCAGGAGAGGTGTCGTATCTTGCCAGAAAAGGCAAATATGGTCATTTTTCTGCAAAAGAACTGAAGTTTGAAGCTGGTTTAATTAGCATACCAACTCAACATTTATTTTGTTGTTACTTGTTAATAGTGTAACTGTTATTTATTATTAAATTATTGTAGTTGTGTGTTAGGTGACTTATGTTGACTTATTATATATTTAAGTACTTTAAACCGTTCATATATTGTTAAATTTAAATAATTTTCAATAAAAAACTTTGACTTGATACTAACCTCTGACCTTTCGCCTCCTGCAGGAGATGATCGGCCTGATCAGAAATTCAAAGATTCCGATCATCTGCATGTGCAACGATCGTAACCACCAGAAGATCAGGTCACTGGCCAACTACTGCTTCGATTTGCGCTTCCAGAGGCCGCGAGTGGAACAGATCAAGGTACACACACACACACACACACAGACATACACACACACACATACAGTCCCACATCTGACGAGACAAGTTTTCTAGCATGTCGGTTAAAATAAAACGGCATAAACTTTAGGATACATCACACACAGAGACGCTGTGGTTGTAAGCATTTGGATAGTGGCTGAAAACAAGCTAATAATATGAAAACCTATAATGTTGATTTTTTTTTTTGGGACACTCATGAATGGAGATAATTAAGACTTCAATATATGCCAATGATTCCTAATTATGACATGCTGCACAATAGACAGTAATAGCTTCCTGTTACCAGCTTTAAATCGAAAAATTGAAAGGGCAAAGTATGCATATTTTCAACCAATTTTGTATCATAATAATGTTGGTAGTATGTGTAAATAAACTATGTTAAACTTCCCTCCATCCATTGACCAACGTCCCTACTCTCCTCACTCATTCACTCATTTGGTTAGTGTATTGCCTATTTCTCCCTATTGATTCTATGACATGTTGGCATTAGGTCCAGGCCCCCAGGAAGTATGGGGCTTTGAGTTGAAGCAAATTTGACATAGCGGCCAAACAGTGGAATTACAACGTCTGTGTCCCTATTGTGTGGAAGCAGTGCCGGTCATCCGATTAATTTCATAGGAGGAAGTGCTGCAAACGCTGTATACAGTTTTTTATATATTTTTTTACATCGATGATTACGTCACTTACCAATGGGAGCGTTATTGGTCTAGTGCGGTGCATTCTGGTAGTTGTAGGTTTTCTACCCTTTTTAAACGAAAGGGAATACCACAGCCTATTTTCTCTGTTTTCTCTGGTCATGTAGTGTGCGCCATTTTACTGCATAGACGGTACAGTTTTATGAAAACCCCCTCTTTCCAGTGGTAAAATAGGTCTTATAAGTGAGCGCTTAAATGTAAATATTTACTTTTCCTGATCCTTTACTTTTGTTTTCTCTCTCCATTTTTTTAGGGAGCAATGATGTCCCTCGCTTTCAAGGAGGGAATCAAGATCCCACCCCCAGCTCTTAACGAAATGATCCTAGCCTCCAATCAGGATATCCGACAGGTAAAGAAGACAAAAAAGCATCATTAATTCATACCGAGGTTTTGCTTTCACTCGCCACCCTCGGTCTCCCCTCTCACCATGCTGACTGTTTTTTCCTCCAGGTGATCCACAACCTGAGCATGTGGTCGGCCAAAAACAAGGTGATGACGTATGACCAGTGTAAGTCTGACGCAGCCAGCGCTCGCAAGGACATGAAACTGGGTCCGTTTGATGTTTGTAGGAAGGTATTTGCCTCAGGGGAGGAGACGGCCCACATGAGCCTCATCGACAAGTCTGACCTCTTCTTCCACGACTACTCGCTAGCGCCGCTCTTTGTCCAAGAGAACTACCCGCATGTTCGACCAAAGGCTGCAGGGTGAGAGAGGCCGGCTGTTTCCACCTATGTCTGTTATCTATGCTAAGCTAAGCTAATTTGCCCCCTGGATCTAGCTCCATTAATGCACAGACATGAGAGTGGTATCAATCTTTTTTTTCTTTCTCAAAGAAAACAAAACAAACATTTCCTACACTGTCAAACCATTCATTTAATATTTCTATATTTTCATGTCTCTTCTCACAGTGGTGACCTGAAGTCCCACCTGGTGTTGCTCAGCAAGACAGCTGACTCCATCTCTGATGGAGACCTGGTGGACAGACAGATCCGCTCTCGGCAGAACTGGTCACTCTTGCCCACACAGGTAACACTCATTCACGCATGCACGCATTCACTTCTTTAGATTGGCTTTTGTTAAGCGTTTGTAAAACACTGAATTATATGACATTAAAGGTCCCATGACATGGTGCTCTTTGGATGCTTTTATATAGGCCTTAGTGGTCCCCTAATACTGTATCTGAAGTCTCTTTCCTGAAATTCAGCCTTGGTGCAGAATTACAGCCACTAGAGCCAGCCCCACAATGAGCTTTCCTTAGGATGTGCCATTTCTGTGTCTAGCTATTGAGGAGGAGAGAGGGGGGGCAAGGTGGAGGGTGGGGGTGTGGCCTTGACCAACTGCCACTTTGCTCGTTTGAAAGCCATGATGTCTCTCTCTCTCATGGGTGGGCCTAATTCTCTGGGGGGGCAGAGAAAGAGGAGGTAACCTTGCTCATAAGGAGCAAGATTCCGCCCATCTGAGCTTTCATTTTCTCAAAGGCAGAGCAGGATACCCAGGGCTCGGTTTATACCTATTGCCATTTCTAGCCACTGGTGGACCATAGGCAGGCTGGGGGAACGCATATTAATGTTAAAAAACCTCATAATGTGAAATTTTCATGCCATGGGACCTTTTAATAACAGTAAACACACACTCCGTTATCACATCATTCTTGCAAAAAAGCTAATACACAGTCAATACACACACGCTCATGTGTCGGGATACCAGAGATTGATCATTGTGCTGGTCTGTGTTTGTGCTCGTAGGCCATCTATGCCAGTGTGTTACCAGGGGAGCTCATGAAAGGCTACATGAGTCAGTTCCCCAACTTCCCCAGCTGGCTCGGCAAGAACTCCTCCACCAGCAAACATTCCCGCATCGTCCAGGAGCTGGCCTCACACATGTGTTTAAAGTGAGTCGGCCTTGATCACTGTCTTTGAACTTTTTACACCCTGTCAAACACAGTATCGCACTCGAGTATTTAAATGTTTGATTTGTTTATCTCCTGCAGGACGATGAGCAGCAGACAGGCAGTGAACCTGGACTACCTGTACTACCTGCGGCAGGCACTGCTGAGCCCGCTTCAGAGGCACGGAGCGGAGGGCGCCGGCGAAGCTGTGCAGCTGCTGGACAACTACCAGCTCATCAAGGAGGACGTGGACAGCATCATGGAGATCAGCGTCTGGGGCGGACAACCAGACCCTTACTCCAAACTGGACTCCAAGGTCAGCAGGGGGTGGTATAGTATAGATGTTGGTGGTTGGATTTGAAATTGATGTATAAAGAAATACACCACAATTAGTTTAGATCATTGTGATAGCAATTAGAGCATCTCTGAGCATCACTCTGCTTAAGTACCACTTATACATAGAACTGTTCAACCCAATTCTCAATACACACCTTAACCAGTATCAGTGGTTCTCTACTGGGTACAAACGAAAGCGTAGGATTTGAAAGATTCTGACTCCTAGTGATCGCATAAAAAAGACAGCAATGGACGCCAATATTACCATATTTCAAGCCATACAAATAATCTAAACCTGCGATAACTTTCTTTTTTGGTCACTCAGGAGCAGCAGAAATAAGCTGTAAACACAACACTGACATATACATTTTTTAAGTTGATATGGTAAATACTGAGTAAAGCAGCTTCAATGAAATTAACTTAATCAGCTTTGTTTGTTTCAACAGCAAATCACAGATGATGAAATTGTCAAATAATAGCATAGCAAGTTACTTTTGAGGTCATGCTGATCTACAGTCGCCAAACTCCAGTACCAGTGTTTTACAGTGTGCTACTCCCCTTTTATGTTTTTTTTACTCACATTTTTATTATGAACCCATTGGTGTACATAATACCGCACAACAGATATGCATCTTTTTCTGATTTAAAGAAGGAACTCTCCGTTGGCTTGTGAGCTGGAAAAAACCAAACTCTGGTCAGGCCAATCACATCGTGTATAGAGTCGGTGGGCGGGCTTATGGCTGCTGCTGCTGGGAACAGTGGTCTTCTGGAAGACTTGGAGTTAAGCTTTTCTTTGAGAAAAGAACAAAGAACGGCACAGAAATCATTCTTAAAAAAGGAAGATGTGTTTCGGAGTTTTGCCGACCGGATACGGCAAAAGTTTAATCTATCAACTAGCTTTGCCACCTTCTTCGTTGCTCTGCTCTGTCTTTTATTACGTGCAGAGGGAATTTGAAAGACAACCGTTTATCCCGCCCCTCGGATTGAGCCCTGTCAGTGGTCAATCCCAGACCCAACATCTTGATGTTTGTCTGGCTGGTCAGGGTACCTAAATGTCCAACAAACGGTGAATTTCTCCCCTCTGTCTGTCTCCTCGCAGGTGAAGGCAGCATTCACACGAGCCTACAACAAAGAATCTCACCTGACGCCATACTCTCTGCAAGCAGTGAAGAAGGGCCGCCGTGGTGGCGGGGGGGAGTCAGAGTTCGGAGGAGAGGACGTGGACAACGAAGTGCAGGAGTCTGAAGACGAGGGCCTCAAAACCGACGCCATGATCAAAGTAAGAGCATTAACAATGAGGTTACAATGTGTAAACCCATTTGATTCCAAGTACACTCCATGCCAAAGGCTGTCTTCGTATCTTTTCACTGTTTATATGTCGTCTGTGTCTCGTTCCTCCGTGCAGCAGAAGAAGGCCAAAGCCACCAAGGAGTCAAAGAAAGAGAAGAAGGAAGATTCTGGAAAGGGAAAGGGCAAGGGGACGGGCAAAGGCAAAGCCAAAGCCAAGAAATGATCAGAGGAGGAACCCTTTCCTGGTCTGCCTCCCTCCGCCCCCACAGACTGTAATATTGTTTCTCTGCACTTGCAACGATCCTTTAATGAGCAACAGAAAGTAGTGAGAGTGGTCTTAACCTCTGCAGGTAACTCATCTGTCCCTTATCCCAACCACACTAAGCTAAGAAATGTCTTTCCACTTTTTTAAATTCCTGTCATGTTTCCATCAGAGCGTCTCTGATGTATATTACCTGCTTGTTCCATCCATTATCATGTCTACGCACCTCTGTAGTAACATGTGTCTCAACAGGAGTAGAGTGCATTTCTCCCGTCATCGGTTTGTGGTCCAGGTGTTAAGGCTGTAAATAATGTCACTGCGATGTATAAGACTGTTACTTTTTGCTACGACTACAATACAGAAATGCTTTAGTTCTACGGTTAGCACTGATGTTCCTGTAAATTGCAATTTTGTAAAAAACATTCATGATGATTAATAGAAAAATATGTCGCTCATTAGTATCAGTGATTGATTTTCTTTTGTTTAACTGAGTAAATGGTTTCTGGGAGTACATTGTTTTTTTTAAGATTTTAAATGAGATATTTAGTAGATTACACTTGGCCTGAATATAGATCATATTCTCTGATAAACTATTACTATCTATTTTGAAAAACTCAGCCACTCAAAAGACAATCTATGCAATAGAATCACAATCGTATTTAGTGTGTGAATAATGTGGATTCTACCTGCAGACTTGAGGCAAAGCCAATTGATAAAGAAATATAGACAAATGGAAAAACTTTCACTAAATAATCTGAGAGGTTAGCAAATAGAATTAGTGCTGCAACTAACAATCATTTTCATTATCAATTAATGTGCCAATTATTTTTTTTATTTTGATTTATGAAATGTGAAACAATAAGAAAAATCTAGAAAAAGCCAAATGGGTTAAGATATCAGGGCCCAGCACTTATTCTGCAGTTGTACTGAAGTCGCTCTTCAGTCACTACTGCTCTTTAGACTAAAAACATTAAAGCTGCTGTAGGTAAGATTGTGAAGATCCAGGACTTTGCCAACAAATTTGAACATCGACAACTTCTCAGTCCCTCCCCCCCTTTCTGCTGCAGCCCAAACCGTCTCCTAAGCCCCTCCCACACAACGGAGTTTGACAGAACTGCCGGCATGTCAGACAGACATGTTCAATAACTAAACACTAACACAACGTTAACTTTACTCACCAACAGTAAAACGATGCTAACTAGCAGGCTACCGTTAGCCATTTTAGCATCATATCAGACAGACCACTGTGCTAACGTTACTATCATCCTCACCAACGTAGCTTTGTGGACTTTTGACTACTAATAACCAAGTGGTTATTGTTACCTGTCAAGAAGAAATGTGGCTACATCTGCATCGTTCTTCAGATCTTTAAAATCCCGGAGCTCACGGCACCTCTGAAAAGCCTCTCCAATATTCACCGGAGTTTAGGGAAACCTTTCTGTAGTTCGTGCACGGGGAAGGGGGAGGGGAGAACGCTATATATGCGTGTACGTGCCTGAGCAGTGATTGACAGGCAGATAGACCACCCCTGTGGCCCTGATTGGAGAAAATCGACCGGGAGCGGTGGAATTTTGCCAATCGCAGTACAGGCTGTAGGTGGTGCCAGAGGAGCTGGATTTTTTTTACATTACATAATTCATGTAGTTCTACTGGAACATAGGGTCTGTTTCAGCAAATGTGACAGAAAGTTAGTTTTATAAGACTTACCTACTGCATCTTTAAATAGGACGACATTTTGAGAGTTAATTCTTGACCTTGGAAACTATAGTTGACAAAACAATCTCAGCCTAAGGTCCATTTAGTAGCTTTCAGTCTAATCACACAATCTTCAGCAGATGTGGTTACCCAGTTGTCATAGAAATGTTCTTTCAATCACATTAAACCAACATGGACAGGAGGTCCTTAAAGAAAAACAGACATTTTAACATCTATATTTCTTTGGATGATGATATGAAGATGTTGTGATCCGATCAAAAGCTCCAGAACCGCCACCAAACGGACTTCATGGTGCTCAAACTACACAATTTAACGTAAACTCCAAAACCTGTCCCTAAAACCAATACAAGAAAGACACAAGAATGGTTCTTGAGATCTGTTTGAATCATCTTCAGCCACTCTGTTTGCAATGGTGTCATTCAAAAAAAACATAGGAGCTTAAAAAAAAAAAAATATGAGAAGAGAACATTTCACCAGAAATGGAATGGTGTTCTTTATTTGATTTGTCTTTCAGTTGTTGGCATATCAAGCATCTTTTGAAATGCATCATACAAAACTAGAAGCTGCATACAATCTATCCAAAATATATATTTGACTTATTTAAGCAAATAGAAAATGACATGACATTTTTATACATGATTGTTTTTTTTTTTTCGTCTTCATTGATCCGGTTCGTCAGTCTGCAGGTATTTGGAACAATCAGAAATCTTCTTTACCTGTTTGACGCCGAGAGTCTCCGAGCACATGGGACACACCGTCTCTGTTTCCAGCAACCTGGACACAAACGGTTCAGTGGAGGTTTGTGAATGTCCCAATGGATGACAGAAGTGACTCACCAATGCTTATCCTGGAATAGTTCGACATTTTGGGGAATACACTTATTCTCTTTCTACCGCAGTTTCAAAAGATGGATACCACTCATGTCTGTATTTAGCTTAGCACAAAGACTGGAAACAGGAACACAGTTAGCTTGGCCCTGTCCAAAGATAACGAAATCTGAATACCAGCGTCTCTAATTAACATGTTATATCTTGTCTGTTTAATCCGTATAAAAACGTGATTTCACAGGGAGTTGAGTGCAGGACTATTTCTCAGCCAGGAGCAGTGACTTCCTTTTTTATTTTTGATTGATTTATTAGACAGTAACAGAAATAAATGCATAACAAAATGCCAACACGGTGACATTGTACATTTATCAGAACTGTCGAGGATAACACAAGAAAGTTACAAACTTATTTCCATTGTGGTCCTCGTTGTAGTCTGACAAAGATGTCCAGGCAAGCTACAGATGACTAAAAGGTACCTTATGTACACTCAACCACATCCAAATACAAAATAAATACAAATATATACACTGTAATAATAAATATTCTTTTAAGACTACATAAAAGATTGAATCTAATTAGCATTTAATAACCATTCACCACATGCTCGATTAAAACAACGATCTGACTGGCTTAACTTAATCCCAACTGGGAGTTTGTTCCATTCCATTGCCGCCATGTACAAAAAAGTATTTTTTTCAGAACAGGTCTTAAATCTACACGGAACTATGTTGATACTATGATACTTCCTGGTATCAATCTTCTCATCTAACTCTCAGCAAGAAAGCCAATAAAAGTATTTCCCCCCCAAAAAACTATTACTTTAAATTGAGGTACTCTAAACCAACCTTCTACGGTCTTATTTGATTTAAAATTATCAAGTAACTTGGACCTTCTTTTTATAGCAGCTGATCACTTTTGATGTCCAAAATGTCTTGTGGGGAAAAACAAGCTGAATTAAGATAAGTGCCTCAACCTTTCATCCGTATTTGGATAGTTAAAAAAAAAAAGACGAAAAACCAATGCATCACTTACAGAAGGAATTGTGAGTAGAGAGCGGGAAATTCACAGTGAGGACACACAGACCAGTCTTCTTTCAGCATATGACGACCCTGAGTAAAAGGAAAAAGGTACAGGGATGAAATTATGTAAATATAAGTATATGGGAAACTATTTTTTTTTCTTTCAGCGTGTTTATGAATAAGGCAGTGAATTTGTGTTTGTACCGTGGCAATGCAGTAAGGCAGATTGTTCTTGCAGGAGATGCACAGCAGTTCGTTCTGTGCCAGCTGGAAGCCACAGAAGGGACACGGAGTAGTTTCCTCCTCCAGCTCCGATGTGTCTGGACGTCTGCGGTGTGGCCAAATAGGCAGTTTAAGGTAGAGCAGGAAATGAGGTAGACAAGAGTCACAGATGAGGTGAAGTACATATGTGTGGAGGAGGGATGTCAGGAAGAGCCGGAGAGGGGAGTTTGACAAAGAAAACTGAAGGTGTATAAAGATTCTCATCACTCACCGAACCATAGCCTCGATCTTCTTCCTGTACTTTGGGTCGATCTCGTTCCGGTACTCCGGTCTCATCAGCATGGCAGCAAAGCTGAAGGCCGAGTTCTTCAGTCCGGCACGGTGACATTCGATGACCGCGGACGTCAGAATAGGAACAACATCTACACAAATAAGAGACTTCTGTTGGACATTTTTTTATTTCAGTGACATTTAAGCTTTCGGTTAGCTGTTATTTTTCATGTGAATTGGAAGGTAGATTAGAGTTTGGAAAATTCATTATGGACTCACGTGCAGGAAACTTGCTGATGTTGTTGCTGACACGAATGAGCATGCGTGCCCCTTTGAGGTGGTCTCCCCTTTTTACATGGATCTACATAACATCATTTAGGAGGGAGATTCAGGAACACTACACGCTTACATAATGTTAAGATTGTGGAGCTTTATCATGTAACAGTACATTCTTAACCAAAGATATTTTTTAGACAAAATGTCCCCCTATACAACACTATTAAAACAATTCTGGACAGTCTATGCTACAAAAGCAATTCACCATGACAACAGTAAATAACCTGAGCTAACACATGGCAGGTGTGTGTGTGTACTGACTTTGACCAGTAGGTAGGAGTGGAGGATCATCAGGTTGGTGGCCATCTCAGCAGGGATTTTAATCATCTGGGCCTGCAGCTCCGTGTACATGCTGAACAACACGTCATGGGCATTACGGTAATTCCCTTTAGGAGTAGCACATGAAAAAAAATAAATAAATAACACAACATATGAATATTAAACGTGTGATTATGTTTGTGTAGCGTGTCATGGTTGTTATTGGCCCAGTGTTTGTGTGAACGCGTTTGTACCTGCACACTGCTCTTCTCTGGCGATGATGATGGCGGTGCGAGCAGCCTCCCTGTACTGCTGCAGCGCCATATACAGACGGAACAGGTACTTGGCATCCTGGGAAGAGGAAAGAAAGGTCAACTTACCATCACCAGTTTGGTGAACAGTGTCACTGTCACTCAGGGTCAGATTTGCATACATGAATTCCCAGGGTGAGATTGTGCTGCAGCTTTTATTAAGGTTGCGTTGGTCACAGCTAATGACGCAATCGGTGACGGGTTATGTAATACCTGTGGATGTATCTGCAAGGGGAGAGTGTGAGCTGCAGTTAAGTGTCTGAAATTAGCAAACTCAAAGCAAGTGAAAAGCAGTGATGCTGGAATAAAATAGTAACCTTTAAAAACATTTTCTACGATCGTATGTTACCTTCTCATCTCCACCTGAGAACTATTTTTCAAATAAGACAATGATAACATGATGTCCACCTCCCTTTAATATTGGTGCACATTTGTACTGAAACAGACCCAAACTGTGTGAACCTTAGAAAATCAAGCAGATGCACAATCAACCACATTCATTATATTTCATCTGATATTTTTGGTGCATTACATTTTTCTAACAGAGACCTGCCTACTCCAAACAAGTAAAAAGAGACTATTGTTTTCCTGTATTTTTTTCCTGTATTGCTCACAGTAAGAAGCTGGTTTATAAAATTGGTTTTCAGGCCTCTAAACGCGTATTTAGAGAGAAGCCTACTTCACGGTCGCTGATAATATGCAAATAACAGGCCAACTGTGCTGGTCCATCTCTAGACACACAGTGCATCTAAAACAGGTTTTGGAATTGTTCAAAACTAATAAATCTCACTCTCGCTCTCTTTGGACTTCAGTTGTCTAGCAAATACAACTGACTGTTCCTTCACCTCACCCTCAATAAAGAGCAAGCTGGGGGAAAAGGGACTCTCGTGCCCTACTGCCACACAATGACAGCACAGGACACATCCTACATCAAGTAGTATCTGTCGGGTCCCGATCTGTGCTGCCTGCACGATCCGTCACGCGCAAGATGTTCACGCATCTCTGAGATACTCACAAGGATGTACATTACCTACGACACACATACACACACCAGTCCCCATACCAACAGGCCACCTGCCTATTATATAGACAATTTGCCAAAAATAATGAACTCCTACTAGACCACTGATCTGTTGGCTGTTTTTTTCTAAACTACACTTGGATGGAGTGTTATTGGACTTGAGACACCTAGCAACTGAAAATATGCATTCACATTTATGAATTTCAGCTTCCAGTTGCCACATGAATAGAAATAAGCTATCGCATTTAAGAACACAATGTGTTTTTCCTTTTTGAATCTGCTGATCAAACAGTTACAGTGCGTCTGTGGGCAAAAACATGAACTTATGCCCCACACACACACACACACACACACACACACACACACACACACACACACACACACACACACACACACACACACACACACACACACACACACACACGGCAAGGAGGAGAGACAGTGAGAGGGAGAACGAGGTAATGCTTGATATATCACAACACAGTCACACCTCCACTGAGACAAAGCCAAGAGAGAAGGCTCCGTTGTATTGATTACCTTGGGCATACCGTCGCTCTCTCCCATCAGGTAATCTATCAGCTGATTGGTCAGAGAGCTGTCCTTGGCCTGACCCACCTGAAATACACACGCACATTAAAACTACTGGTCGCATCATTTTTGTACATAAAATATCCCAGTTTGACACACAGCTCTCACCGTCTCTATAGCCATCTCAACAGCCAGGTTGTCATCAGTGTTGGGACACTTCAGGAAGTGCTTTAGGGCCTGAGAGACAGAAAGAAAGAAGAGACAGACATATTGAACCGGTGGATGAGTCAGAGTGAGTCAATGTCTAAGTCAATAGATGTTAGAATATATACATTAGTGTAAAAACAATTGAATTGAATCTTACTCTGCTGAACTGCCCACACTTCTGAAAGAACTTGCCAGCCTGCAGGTGTTTCTTCTCTCCCTCAAAGTAGAGAGCAATGCTCTGGTAGTCCTCCTGCGTCGCCTCAGGACCTGACGAACACATCGCAGCAGTCACGCAATTAATATTCAACTTTCAGATTCAGACAACTTCATTCATTCCGAGAAGGGCAACTCATTTACAGCTTGCCCAGTCCATACACAACATACCCAACTTCAAAACTCACACACAAGGTGTATGTCAGAGGCAACAGATAAACGTACATGGGTCAATACAAGGGAATAACGAGCAGTAGTAAATAAATAAAGCATTTTGTTATGGTTCATATAAGTGTCGAAACTGCAGTGCTAGAAAATCATTAGCAAATACTGCAATAGGAAATAAAGTCAGACCCATTAACCCCAAACTGTAAAATTGTCTATATGGTCCATATAAACACACAGACTGACCGATGATGTCTGCATAGACCTCCATTTGTCCGTGCTGCTGCGCCAGTTGGAAAGCTTCATCGTTGCACTGAGACAGCACCAGGAAGTGGATGGCTGAGCCGTAGTCGCTCAACCCCAGGAAGAACCTGAGACACACACAAACATATGTTAACACTTCTTTGAAGGTATCTACATAAGAGTGACATGAAACTGTCATGACCACATGACACTGTCATGACACATGAACCCTAACCCTAATTTGTCATGACAAAAACCCAAATGACACTGTCTGACAGAAGCGTTATGTCATAAACCTTTACGACTTGTTTATAATGTTTATGACACGTTCATGACAGTGTCATGTCACTCTTATGTAGATACCTTCAAGTAAAGTGTAACCGTTAAAGGTTTATTACAAAAAACAGGAAAAGTAGCAGAGGGAAATAACTGGAGATTTGGAGTCTGCAGAAAATTTGTTAGCAACCGCACTAATGATTGAGTAATCGTTTAAAGTCATTTATCAATCAAGGATGCCAACATCTGCTCGTTACAGCTTTTCAAATGGGAGGATTTGCATCTTGTCTCTGTTTTTATATAATTGTAGATTAAATATCTCTGGGCTTTTGGTTGGACAAAAACAAGCAACATCACTTGATCAATGGTATTTTCACAATTATTTGACATTTTATAGCCTAAACAAGTAAGTGAAAAATAATCTTGAGATTAACCTGTAGTGGAAATAATCGTTAAGACGCTCAGCGCAAAGTGTTAAAAAAGTAGTAATGAATGTTAATGTGCTGGTGAAAAGGTAAACAATGCAAATAAAAATAGTAATGGGTGTTATTTGTTCATTATTTGAACTGTCATACTGAGAATGATTAAACAGAGTCACAGATCGGATTAGTTACACAGGGTGTCCCCTTTCCTTTTGGCCAGATTCAGCAGAAGTGTAATCATCTATCTGGAGACTAAATAAGGAGATAATTAACACACAAAAAAATAATAAAAATAAAATAATCCTTAAGTTTATAAAACATAAAAACTAAATTTACCAGTTGTACCTGTGCTGTGAAAATAAGTTTTTGGTTACATTTAGGGGATGTCAGTAGAAAAGCCCAATTAGTGGTAGTAAAAAACTATTTGGCTGAGGTTGTTTGTATACACCTGTGCTCTTGTTTGCTTTACCTGGCAACCATCTTTGCTCCTTCGATGCTCTGCGTTTCCCTGACGATGCGAACAGCCTCCTCCGTATTATATAGGTGGTCCAGCAGCACGCGTATCACGTTGTCCCAGTCTTTTGCGCTCTCATAGGCCTGTGCAGCGTCCTTATACCTATATACACAGTACACATTACATCAGCTTCTTCTTTAATGATGTCATTATCTCCAATGTGACGGACATTCACACTAAGAACCTACTTTCCGTCCGCCTCCTTGGCCTTGGCGTACTGCAGGTGGATCTTAGGAGAGAAGACGTGTGGGAGCAGCTCTCCCACCTTCGCCCTGAGTATGGAAGAAAATAACGTGGAATTGTATTTAGGAGGAGAGAAACTTGCAGGTCTGAGTGTGTTGGCGTTTGTCTTACCAGTTCTTGCAACGAATGTAGACTGATGCAGCCTTGTCATAGTACTGTCCTTTTTCATAGAGTTGAGCGGCTTCAGAAAATTGCTGTAAGAGAGATGAAAACCACAGAAGAAGATATGAACACAAAGATGACCTGACGCTCAACGCTGTTCTAGAAACACACTATAAAACACGAACACATCAGATGACTGTAGTCTACCACTACCCTATGATATGGTAATTTACCAAAACATATAGTTTACAAGAAGAGAGCGAGAAGGCTGACTCTCTACCTTCATGCTTTCCAGTATGGCTCCACATTCCTTCTTGAGGAGTCTGCTTGGGTGCTGAATTGCCTGAGCAGCTCCTCTCCTGATGTCACCCATCCGGATGGACATCCTGGCTACACCGGCTTTACACGCCTCGTCATGCTCCTGGAACTGCACCGCAAGGGGAAAAACGGAGGAAGGTAAGGGCAGTGGAAAGAGGAGACTTCAAAGTAAGTACAATTCAAATTATTTCATTATGACATAACCTTTGTAAATACAGAGTGGAAAGGACGACAGTAGATACATTGCATGCATTTTCAGCAAGGAAGCATCAGAAATTACACGTGGACTGGACATGCCATTGATTATTAAGGAAAATAATAGTTGAAATTATTTTATATGCCTAAAAGGAGGTGATACTATATCATCAGTGGTGAAGCTACGATCCTTTGTCCTACAGCAGCTTGGTTTTTCAACAATGTTTATGAAGGCTAAACCACACCAGCACAAATAACTAGAAAATGCATTTCCTGCAGAAAATGCTTGTGAATGCTGAAAAGCTACATTAATAAAGCTAAACTGGATTGCTGGCATAATTGCATAAGAAGAAGGTAAAGTAGTGAGAATAGTTGGAAAAGTGGGAATGGTTTTAATTAATACGAATTTCATTGAAATGTTGAATAATACCAGTAATGTATGGAATATTTTAGTTTTTTTTGAAAAGTCATAGTATAGCATGTTGAAAAGTCATGGTATAGGTATGTCAAGAGCGATGAAAAAGTCATAGTATAGTTTATTGAAAAAAGGGATAAAAAAGTCATAGTATGGTATGTCAAAAAAAGTCATAGTATAGTATGTCGAAAAAAGCCATTTAAAAGTCAAAGCGTAGTATGTCGCAAAAAGACATAGTACTATTGTATGTAAAAAAAAACAGCCTGGACTGAGTATCGAACCTGGGTCTGAGTCTGCAGTAACTACTTGCCTGTTGGCAGCAGTGCTAACCTCTGAGCCAGAGTGCCTCCAAAGAATTAATAGCATAGTATGTAAAAAAAAAAAAAAGCCATTTATTAGTCATAGTACTTTATGACGAAAAACAGCATAAAAAAGTCATAGTATAGTTTGTCGGAAAAAGTCATAATATAGAATGTTTAAAAACTCATAGTATAGTATATCGAAAAAAAACTAATAGTAAAGTATGTTGACAAAAGTGTAGTAGAAAGATGTATGTAGAAAGAAAAAAAGCTTAATATTTTAAAAACGATGAATGGTGGAGAAAAGTTGAATACAAGAACAAATGTCCAGAGCTTATCATTTTGATATTTTAATGTTTTTTGTAGCTAGAAGTAGAAGCTAGAAGTAGTAGGCGACCGAAAATCATATGGAAGAATCGAATAACAATACTGTCAACGCTGCTGAATTAGCATTCACACAATTATGTTTTAGATGCAGGTATATGTCCTTTTGTGTGGTATGTGTTGTAAGTACACAGTTAGACAGCTAGTGAGGTCACATGTGACGAGTATGGTGACAAACTAAAATACCAAGAAAAAAAAAAAAGATTGTCACCCTCACAAACTTCTTCAACTGAAAGTCGAGATCAAATAAATTGCACTTACTTCATTATTGTGGGTCATGCCTTTTTCGTAGTGTGCTAAAGCATTCACATAGTCGCCACTACAAAGAGAGAGAAAGAAGAAGTTAAAATGTAGATATATCAGGTCAACTGAATGGTGTGTGTGTGTGTGTGTGTGTGTGTGTGTGTGTGTGTGTGTGTGTGTGTGTACTTACGTAAACTCCAGATGGACAGCGTATTCTTTGGATATAAAGGGAATTTGGTCTTTTGCTAACCTCTTGGCTAACATAAGGGCGCTGTCCCAATGCAACAGGTCCCTCCTCATCTACAACACACACAGACACAGACACACACACAGACAGACACACAGACAGACACACAGACACACACACACACACACACACACACACACACACACACACACACACACACACACACACACACACACACACACACACACACACACAGTGAGAGCTGCTGAAGAATTTGCTTTGAATTTAAGCCTATATTAATTATCTTTAGCTTTACATTCACACGTTACACTTAATGACAACATTTACTACAGAAAGGTAAGACATTAGTAATTAATTTTGCTACTGGGTGATAAAGTAAAAGTCAAGCAATCAGCCTTGGTCTCTTTGGAATTGATTCCCCACCGCAACACACACACACACACACACACACACACACACACACACACACACACACACACACACACACACACACACACACACACACACACACACACACACACACACACACACACACACACACACACACACACACACACACACACACACACACACACACACACACGTTAGTTGTTTGTATGTTTTTACCTCCAAGGCAGCGATTGGGCAGCCTGAGGACAGATACAGGTCCTGGGCCAGGTTGTAGTCACCTAGAAACATTGCCAAATGTCCTGCCCGTAAATTCATATCCTCTATACCCTGGGCAGAGGAAGACAGACGGAGAGAGAGGACGAATAAGGGTATCAGAATTGTCAGACTGAAACAGTATCGGTCATCAAGACGGTGTGACGTATTAACCATGGTTTGTGTGTTAGTTGTACCTGGATGCCCTGCAGTGAAAGGACCATACCCACATTGCCACTCATGCGGTAGACCTCGATTGCCAGCTCGACCTCCATGTGCACCAGACAGGCTTTGCCTACCTCTGCCAAGTCTGTGTTACTACCTGCAGACTTACACATACCCCAGGCTTCATGGAACCTGGACCACACACACACACACACACACACACACACACACACACACACACACACACACACACACACACACACACGCACACGCACACGCACACGCACACTTTGTATGAAGTTAAAGCCACCTCAGAGTGAAAATTTAAAGAACAGTCCTGTTTCACTGCCTCTTGTTAAATATGTCCAGAAAGGTTTTATTACTTGTTTGCATATTTTTCATATACTGTCTGAACATGTAAAACCCACTCAAATAACTGTGGTCTTCTTAAATGGAGGATATAGGAACAGGAGTCACATCTAAAAAAAATTCTCTCCAATTATATTATTATATACTGTATATTATTTTTGCAAACAGATTTGGAAAAACCCCTCTGAACACATCAAACCTGGACTTTGTGTTGGTTCATTCAATAATAGAAACTGATTAAATAAATGTCAGTTTAAAGAACTACATTCATTTAAGAATATTAATCTTATCCTGAGCCACTAGATCAGGGGTCACCAACATGGTGCCCGCGGGCACCAGGTAGCCCCCAAGGACCACATGAGTAGCCCTCAAGCCTGTTCTAAAAATGAAAATTGAAAATTGATATTATCTGTTTTCCACCTTGTTAAGTCATTGTTGATAATTATTGTGAGAAATCATTAACATGATCAGTGTCTTCTCATAGATGAGTATCATTAATCATTAATAATCATATATAACTAAAGGCAAACTGAGCAAATTTGTTATTTCAGAAGAGTGTATCAAACTGGTAGCCCTTCGTATGACTCAATACCCATGAAGTAGCTCTCAGTTTCAAAAAGGTTGGTGACCCCTGCACTAGATCATTTAAAACAAAACCACAAACAAACCAAAACGGGACTTGCAACACATAAAAACTATGCAGTGCACAATACTCGGCTATCTAAAGTCCTGTCAAGCTTCACTAACTTAAAGTACTGTGTGTAAAGGCCTTGTAGTGTTTTCTTGTGTTCTTCATATTGATGTACTTTTTGGTTCTGTGTTTTGTTTAGTTTTTCCATTTTTCTTTTTTTCCATTACATTCTGTATCTTGACATACTGTGTTAAGGAAGAATATTAATCATCTTGATGTTCCATATCTATCATAATATGTAACAATCCAAAATGCTGTTACAGTACAACTGTCCATAATGTCAATGTACACATATGCACCCTGAACAGCAGCATCTAAAAAAAAAAAACTAACCACTAATTGGATTGACCATAGGGTCTCACAACCAAATAAACTTCCAACTAAAAAATAAGATAAAAGATAACACCAATATATATCTTTGTCCATCAGAAGCAAACATCATCAGTATCTCCAACATGGCTGACCTCTTGAGCATCAGCGCCTGGGTGAGCTGCGTGCCGAGCTGCGTGCTGAGCTCCGGCAGCGTATCTGTCGATGTGCTGGTTGAGTTCTTGAGGAAGGAGTGCGTGCTCAGAGCCACTTCACTGGTCTTGCCGCTTGCCGTCTGACATGTCAGCTCTCCATTGTGCAAAAGCAAAGGCTTCTGGGAAAAGAGGAGTGCGGTGCTTCCCACCAACACCACCCGGGGGCCTGGGCAGACAGAGTTAGAAAGAAGGAAATAAAGTTTAAAAAAACTTTCCTGTTATCTCTTGGCTACATTTACATCACAGAATTATGGTAACAGGAGTATTTTAAGGGTACGAGAACCCTGATTTATTGAATCATGTAATGTGAGATAACAGTATTTGTGTTGATTTACATATTAAAATGTATGCTGTTGCTTTCATTGCAAGTCCCTTTGAATAGGACAGCGAGAGTAAGAAAAATCAAGGACCAGTACTTAGTAGTAGTTTAATACTGTTTAATATGCTAGCGGTAAATATCAGAGAGGTGTGTGTGTATGTGTGTGTGTGTGTGTGTGTGTGTGTGTGTATGTGTGCGATTGCGTGGCATCACCCATCACCCTACCATATATAGTGGTTTTGTGCAGGGCATAGGTATAGACCTTGTCATCATCATAAGCTACAAATACTCCTCTGTCAGCATGCCAGTTGTCCCACAGCACTCCTGTGATGGTGGGAGAGAAGTTTGGGAGCTCATAGCAGGAATCTGTTGCCTGGGTTGGACACACACACACACACACACACACACACACACACACACACACACACACACACACACACACACACACACACACACACACACACACACACACACACACACACACACACACACACACACACACACACACACACACACACACACACTTAGACTCTTCTTAATCCAATTCTGTTATTTGAAATCATACGGTTTTATCCTTGTAAAGCACCTTGTAATCACTGCTTTTGATAAGTGCCATATAAATAAATTTGATTATTCATCATTATTATTTTATGACTTTATTGTCGTTATGACTATATCTTAGTTAAATTAAATATTAATGCTCGTCTTACCATAATAATTCATCACTTACTGGTTCAATCAGTGTGTGTACGTATACTCTACTGTATGTTTAGCTGTATACATAGATGTGTCAGGTAACCCTATGTACTGACATTTGCAGGGGAGAGCAGAAAGCCGCCGTTCTTGTCGTCGATGAAAACCAGCCGTGTGCCGTTAAGGTCAGGGAACACTTTCCTCACACCAACAGAATGGCTGTAGCTGTTCACAGTCTCCCAGTCCTCCACCAAGACACACACCACATTACCTGACTGACAATCAGATACACAGAGAGATGATAACATCCATAAAAAAAAAAAAAAAAAAAAAAAAAAAATAACAATGTGTTTTTTTTTTTTTTTTTTTGTGGTGTTTTTTTTTTTTTTTTGGAGACACATTTTATTTAAAAAGGAAAAAAAGGTTTTAAGGATACAATAAGGGAACACAAAAAATTTTTTTGTGTTGGTTTTTTGATGTTTTTGGGGAATTTTTTAAAAAAGAGAAAAAAATTTAAAAAAAAAACCAAACTAAATAGTATCCACCTATTTTATCCTGCTAAAAAGATTGTAATGGGCTGATTGAGGTGAGGATGTGCTGAGCCTTACATCAGTGCCATAGTAGAGGAAGTCAGCAGTGAGTGCATGGCAAAGGATCCGACCTTTTCGGTCATCGTCTGGAAACAACTTCATCTGCTTCTTCTCCTCCTGGTCTTTGCCTTCGATCTAAACATACACACAGACAGTAAATGGTGAAACCTGCTCAATAATTGATAATTGGTCAATAAAAAGAGAAACAAAGCACTGACTCACCATGTGCAGCTGTACTTTTCCCTCAAACAGTGCTGCTGCGTAATCTGAGTTAAGGCACATGCTGGCTATTGTCCCCAAATACTCAATGTCCTTCAGCTTATTAAAACCTGAGGGAAAAACCAAATGGTTTAGTGACACTTATTCATCCACACACACACACACACACACACACACACACACACACACACACAGACACACACACACACACACACACACACACAACACACAACACACACACACACACACACACACACACACACACACACACACACACACACACACACACACACACACACACACACACACCTGGTTCTTGGTCTACCAGGGCGTAAAACCAGGCTCTGTTGTTCATTCCCACAGCCACATGGTATGGTCCCATCGCAATGAAAGTAGGCTCTACTTCCACTTCTATGGCCACAGGACGCTCCTGAAAAATACAATGGATCAAAGACAGATTGAAGGTGGTTTCCCCCCAGCTGTAACACCTTACGTACTGTATCTCCCCATTTTATTTACTCTCATTTTTAAAAACCCTTCCCCCATCAATCTGAGCTCACTTATTTATTGTCCAAACACAATTGTTGATTAGTTTTGGGTCATGTCTCATTATAGCATGAATACTCCTTTTAGCTCCTGAAACTTTGGTGATTATTTTACATTTCTTACTTTTGGCAAATACATTTAGATTTTCTCTAATCTGCACCAAAATTAGAGCATAACATATCTGCATCAAGACAGCCCAAAAAGGTTATGCATTTGTCCTTTTATATTCGATACCACAGGATTTAGGTATTCTCCATATTATGGCTGCCATTAACCAAACAGCATTACTGTGTATCACTAAAGCGGAAAATGTCTACATATCTTCTATTGGTAAATACATTTTGAGAACTGTGCAGCCTTGGTGGAGGGATGCAATTTCTAAATTATTCCTTGTTGTGTTTCTGTATTCATTCAATCCCTCTCTACGAAAATCTTCTCTTGTGATTGGAGGATGGAATGTAATTCTGTTTCTATTCTATTAAAGTGTGTGTGTGTGTGTGTTTGTCCTCACCCCCTCCACCTGGTTGGACACAGTGACCTCCAGCAGGGAAGTAAGGTAGGCCAGCCGGGTTCCAAAGCTGCCACCCAGGATGGGCAGCTTGGTTAGAAAGACATGGAGTGTTCCTTTCTGGGTGGAGACCGCCAACAGCTGGCCATCATCTGTCCAGTTCAGCTGGTCCAGACCTGGAGGAGAGTGAGGAGCAGATGAATGAGAAGTGGTTCAAGATAGCCCTCTGACAGTATGGCTGAAAAAGAGGACTGTCTCACCTTTAGTTTCATCATCCAGCCGAACTACACTGTTGATATCTTTGAGCTCGGACAACTCATGGATCTTTATGCTGCAACAAGAAGCATGGGGCTTTAGTTTTTTTCACTTACCTAAACATAAACAGGATTGGCTGTGCTGTTTCTTTTAAAAAGCCTGTTTGTACCTGTTGTCCCCGCATGAGGCAGCCTTGTTTAATGCTGCCGAGATGGCCACACTGTTGAGACTATGGTTATGGTTGTGAGCCTGATAGAGCTCATGCCCAATCTCCCTGATGTGAGTGGAAATAACCACAAAGTACCCTTGGGAGAAGCCAATCAGTATATAACCATCACCGTACCTTGAACAAACACACAGAGGAGAGAGAGCTAACTTTAGCACAAATATCTCACTGCAATGATTCAGTAGTACCAGTGTTTCGTTAGTGTGTGATCATGTGCAGTACCAGCGGTAGGACACAATGTTTCCGTAGTGGCGCTGGAAGGTCAGCTCTATCCGGTTGTCAGGGTCGTTAATATTAAAGAGCATCAGTATCTTCTTTTCCACAGACACACTCACCTGAAGGGTCAATATTTGCATAAAGGTAAACACATGCCATGAAGTCAAGTTCAAACAATTATATAATTCATACAAACTTTAAGTTTGTCTAAAAGTTGCACAGTATAAACAGGTTTTCACAATGAAAGTACAGTACATGCCAATGCCAATGGAGACTATTTTGGCAAGGTATGACAGAAGTTATAGTGCGTTCCATTTACCTCGGAACTCGGAAGCCGAAGCTGGGAATGACGTCACACTCAAGTTGAATTTACAAGTCAGATTTTCATTGTTTTAATTAGCTCTAGCCAGGTTAGCCATTGTTAGCAATGGCAGTTTATAACAACGCATTACGCTGTTTTTGCATACAAACAGCGAAACAACATGTCCACAGATAGAAAATGGACAGCACTGCGTGTACGACAGATTAAGTGAGACACAAATAAGACAGAAGTGCTTACAACAGTATCTTACTACAGCTCGGAAATCAGAGGTCAGGGGGCGTGGTTCTGACTTTGGCCCCAGAAAATCCGACTTCTGAGTACAAATGGAACGCACTATTGACTGGTGACACTTCAATTCAACACAATAAAATGTGAACAAGTTGTAATAAATGTGTGATGTAAAAATTATTGAAGAATGTGGATAAATTCAAGTTTGGGAAAATTGCAGAAAAAACACAAACTTACAGTGCTCTCTCCTTGACCGGACCTTTCATCCGTCTTCACCACTGAAAAGTGCATCTCAGCAGGCTCACCGCGAAGTGTTGTCTGGAGAAAGAAAATAATCATATACAGTACTTGACTACAGTACTTACAGGACTCTTTTTTTTCTCTCTTATTCAAGTTTCTCGATACTTTGCTGTTCTGTCATTTTTCAAAATTATGTCATCTTATATTTGTTTACCTTGTACTTCTCTGTCACATACAGTATGACCAATGTAGGATTACTTAGTATTTACTATTGTACTACCAGGTAGTACCATTGTACTACCTGTCTGATGGTGTCTCCCTCATGATTGCTGACGCTCAGAGTGTTGTCTTCACTTCCCAGAGCCAGTAGATTCTGAACACTCCAGCAACCACAAGTGATCTTCTTGGTGTGTTTACCTGGCATGTGTGGTGGGAGAGGGAGAGACAATCAATCCAACAGAAGTGACTACTGCAAAACCATGAACAAATATCTGTGCAGTTGTGTTGTGTGTGCATTACCCAGTACAGGGATCTTGCGTGAGGTCTGCTGATTGTAAATCAACAGATTTCCTTTGACTGTCCCAACTGCTAACAGTGGGCCCAACTTTGACCACAAGATGAAGGACATATGATCTCTGTTGAAACAAATGACAGCAGGAAACAAACCCAGAGTATTAGGAGTGATTACCTACAATGTCACAGCTACTGTCATCCAAACTAAATGACAGTTGCTCTGTTTGAGCAACATGGGATGGAATTATGAATGAAACACTGGCAATGAATTTCCAGAGAATCAAGCCAATCATGCTAACTTCTCCTTCTTTGGAAATGCGATTGATGCTTGTCATACCTCATGCCGCTGTCTATCTGGGATGTTTTATTGACGCTGGCATCCCATAGGTAGATGAAGCTGGATTTTGCAGCTATCACTGCCAAAATGTCCCCATCTTTATCCCAGTCCATCCCCACACAGCGCCTAAGGGGAGTTGGAGTAAGAACAGAAGTCGAAAGGAACTTAAAATACTTTTAAACAGCAAGAGATAATCACCTGGAGCTTTTCGATTAGACAAAACTGGAGCCATACATGATTTTCTCACACTTACCCCGGAAGGTTGAGTTCAGTCCACTTGTGTCCATGTCGATCAAATATTTTCACTGAGTTGTCCTGTCTGCATGATTAGAAATATCATGCATATTTTAGGTACTGTGCTGACGTAAATCGTGTATAAAGAGAAGTAGATTATTACAAAGTACTCTTTGGTTTGTACTCACCCTGCAACAGCGATATAATTACCAAGGGTTTTCTGCCACTTATACAGTAGGGTAGAACCCGCCCAGGCTTTGTCAGCGAGGATGAAAACGCTCTGTGGATACATAGATTAAGTGTTATTTGTAAAAGTCATACACATACTTACTTCATACCAACTGAGATTAGAGCGTGGTCAAGACCTACTTTATCTGTAAAGTGTCCTGAGATAACTTCGATTATAATTTGATACTATAAATAACATTTAATTGGATTTAAAATTAAATAATTCATAGTTTTCTACATATACTTATAACATGAGTTCCATCTTAAAAAACTTTCAAAAGTTTTGAACACACTTTATTTCAGCATTTTTGACAAACCAGAAGCAATATTATTGTAAATGTGCTGCTCAAAATGTAGAAAGTAAGTAAGGTGTAGGCATAAGTGAAGACTTAAATTAAACTAACTAGAAATCCCATAATTCTTGATCTCTGCGTTTTTGCGGATCACTCCACTAATTACACAACAACTGCTGTCACCTGCTGAGTAGTGACATCACTTGAGTAATCTTGGTTTGGGCTTGGAGACTGCAAATTTTGAACTGCAAAGCTGCATTACAAACTGGGGGCGAAGAGTTTGAAAGAGGTTTCAAGATTACCCTGCAGGAAAGATCTGATGAAAGACGGTATCAAATAGTGTTATAAGAAGTTCAGGGTCCAGCGTTTTGGGAGTTTGATCCATACTAGCGTCTCACTAGGGTATCACAGCCTCTCTAGTTCCACAACTTTATGAAAGTTTAACATACAGTTGGTCTGGCAAAGCTTTTGTTTCCAAATTTTTCTCAATTTTTTTTAATGCCTATCAATAAGCCTCGGTGCTCAAAGACAACTCAAGTTTGGGCAGTTTCTGACAGTCTTATAAACAATGTGTTTTGTTCAAAGCATAACCATAAAAATGTCAGTTAAGTGTATGTATTATCTGCAACAGGTGTCGAGTAAAATGTATATAGATAAGATAGATAGATAAAAGCTATTTTCAATGTAATGAATGTAATGCAGAGTGGCAAACATGATTCTTCACTTGGCCTAAACCCATGTCTTATTTGTAATTGTGGGTCATTTGTAAAATTAAAATTAGTTTAACGGATTTATATAAGCTGCTTAAAATGTTAAACGGACACATGACAGACAGCTCTCACACATTATCTTGTGTGTGTGATTAATGTATGTAACATTACCACTTTGACACACTGTGTTCTGATTATTCTGGCCATTACTAGCTAGCCTAACAGCATGCTTTCCTGCTGTCTTAATAAAATGCAGGGATAGCTTAACGTAACATTTGGAAAAACTGCGTTCTATAATAAGTTAAAGTCGCACCTAAAAACCCACATCGTTAGTTGACTTTATTACCGCTAAATCCAACAAAATAGCTAGCTGGTTTAGCTAACGTTAACGAGCTAACGTTACCCAACATAAAACGATAACGTTACATTAGCATGTAACCCTGGCTCGGTTAGCTAGCTAGCTGGCTGAAGACAGTTCATGTGACAAAACCCAACACAGAATTCTTAAAACCAGAAGTAATGCTGGTATTTACAAAAATCGCTGGTACCAACCTTCATCTTGATGACGTTTAATCATTTAAACTTTAAATCTATATTTTTATTCAAAACATCTTCGACACAACTGTTGTGTGTATCCCACAATGCTTCACTCTGAAGCGTCTGCAGAAGCTACGGCGATGTCATAGCAACCATCAGCCAATGAGGTGCCTCCAAAGCAGAGAGGGAAAATTGATGGAATAATGTCTTATATTGTAGAAATGTATGGTTTTATAGCTTGGTAGAATAACCTGAAAGTCAACAACAAAAAACAAATACATTAGTTTAAAAAAGCTTCGTTAAGTTTCACATTCTTCTTGTGAGAAATCTATACCAATACATTCTAATCCTTTCATTTGTTAACCACAGTTTAATAATATTTATATTACAATTGTCGAATAATCTAATTGCTTACTGGAAATCATACTTTACTCACCTCTTTGTTAGCATAACATTACACATCATGTACAAACACACTGAACACTAAACAGCACATTTACTCAAGTACTGTACTTAAGTAGGCTACAATTTTGAGGTACTTGTACTTTACTTTCCCTTTTTTGTTACTTTATACTTTATACTTCTACTAAATATCGTTATTTTTACTCCACTACATTTGTTTTGACAGCATCAGATTATTAATACAAAATGCATTGTTATGGATAAACTGGTAGTTCATAAAGTAATTAAAACTAGCTTCACCTTTACCAGCTGAAACATTAAACTGATACTTTCACATAAATGCATCAATAATTATAATCCAAAAATATTATATTATTCTGAAAAGGGCCATTCTGCATAATAAATACTTTTACTTGGTACTTGGTTTATTTTAGTGTTAATTCTTTTGTATTTTTATTGAAGTAATGTTTAATGCAAGAAGATCTGAGTACTTCTTCCACCATGTCTGACATACATTGTGCATAAGGAATGAAAACATGACATTACACCACAGATGCATCACAGCAGTTTCTGTGATCCTAATACCTTGTGTTTCCATCCCAGATCCAGTAGATGGCAGCCTTGCACAATTTTTAGGACTTCACTGGACATTCCACTGTCACCAGAGTTCCTAACATCTTCTCGGGCCCATCTAATCTTTTCTGATTTCATGTAAGCAATCAGCAATGCTCTTCGAAAGAGAGGAACACCATCTTCAGCTTCTCCAACTCGATAGTGAGCAGGCTCAGTGTACTATCCTTCTATTCATCTGAAATCAATATCAACTACTCCTTGTGTTATTTCATTATTGAAGAAAGGCAGAGGAAAACACTCTGGTGACACAGCGCGTTCTGTACTCTCCCATATAGTGATGGAAGGGTGACAGCTTACTTTTGCTGTACAAATGTTGGGAGCTGGAATGAAATGCCAGCTGTGTGACACAAATATTCCTCACTGTTCTCCGACATGCCGAAGCAGAAAGCACCCTGCTGACTCAGATCTCATTAAGATGCACTGAAGGGAGCGGCTGTATATGATTTCCAAGCAAAATGGTAAAATTAGAGCAAAGACATAAAAAAGAAAAAACGGATGAAAAAATAATGTTGAGAAATGCTTTTTTTGCCAGTGAGACAATAAACATTAAGTGAGTAGAGTGTCTTAATGCTTTTGTGATTTAAATTGAAGTATTATAATCTAGTAGCTAACAAAAGAAGAAATATAAACTATTTAATGCAATTTGTCTTCCTGCAATGAACAGTGTGTGATTTACTGTGTTTAATCAAATTTAATGTGCGTTTTTTGCAGCTGCAGAGGGTTAGGGTTGTAATGGTTTTTTTTTTTGCAGTTAATTAAGCTGTTCCTTAAGAAGATGCCTATGATTCAGATGTAAAGGAGTCCTGTAGGGAGTATACAGGTATTGTAAAGGTATTATAAAGTCCTACTGAAGCATTCACTTACTGTCTTGCAGGACTAGATTTAGTAGATTATGGCAGTACTGCAGAACATAACTCCTCTTCTGATATGGGCTGGTTTATTACCACTGGATTGCTGGCTGAATCTCATTTTTAGCAGGATACACCGAATCAGCAGAATCTATACTTTCATTCTTCACTAATAAAACAAGAAGTCAATGTGCCACATGTGTACTTCGGTGAACTTTGAGAAGTTGTGTAGGCCTACTGTACCCGTTTTTGATTAATTATTGCTGCATGAATTAGAAAGAAAATGTCAGGCATTTGTTGTAAGTAAAAGTTATCAAGACTGCAGAACCAGAACACAGAGCAACACAAACATGCTTGCAAATGGCAGTTGTCCTGACCATGGGCGGTGGGTGAGGTCACGCTGGAGGTTTGGGTAGGTTAATGTGGGAAGGAGGAAGATTTGGATAGCCTAAGCTGCATACACATGATCCGCGGTAAAACCGCTCTGAGGACACGCTCGTATGATCCGTAAGGTTGCATGACGACCTTATGTTTTGATCCGACAGCTGGATTAATGGCCATTTCAAAAAAACAAGGATTTCAACTTCCGAACCGAGACGGCACTGCACCTCTTCTCTTTTATAGCCTATTCGAATAACATTACATAGTCAATGGCAACACATGTCAGAATTTAACACTTCTGCTCTACCCTTCACAATAAAAAGCTCTACGACCTATGAAAATTTCAGAATATTGGTGTAACCATGACCGAGACTTGGGTGGGGATTGATGGCTTCTGGACAGTGAGGGTGCATTCAATGGCCTGAGATATTGCGGGAAGTTTCCAATATTGGCACTTGGAAGGACCAATCTGATCAAGGAAGAATCCATGACTTTGAGAAATGGCTAGAAGCCTTTTTCACGTTGGGCATATATCAAATTGAACTATTGTTTATCATTTTATACATAGGCCTATTTCCTCAAATTCAGCCTGATAGTTTCGTTATTTATGGAAACTTTGGGTCTCCACTAGGATTTCATATACATTATATAAGTGTGGGTTTGAACAATGTTTGGCTTCACAGCACACGTTTGTAATGATTCACTGAGGGGCCAGTTGGGTAATTTAGCTGCCTTGTAAATGCAGATGTGTACACCTGTGTACAGCAGTGACAGATGTGCAGCGGCATTTGGATGTCGAACATATGGAGTAAGACAGTCCGGCACTTTCAGTCTCTTTCTCGTTCCTGTCAGGCAGAATGGACTCAGGTACTCTTAAGGCGTCAAAAGACAAGGTCATTGGCGCCAGTCAGAGCTGGTGATTATACAAGGTCATTTCTCAGCGCCACCAGGAGCCATTTGTCAGAGCTGGCTATGATTAAAAGCTTCCCCTGCAATAAATAACAGAGGAAATCAGTTGGCTACTGGCTGCTGTCTGGGGGTTAAAATATCTGTAAATCGTGAGCATTCCTCTTCCTCATACACTTATTCCACTCTGTGAATGTTTAAAACTTCTGCTGTGTCCCTGGCTCAGGCTGCAGCTTTTAGGTTAGAGCATCTACACTTTCATATTAGTGATTCATATTAACCTCCAAGCCCAAAAATTAATTCAGAGCAGAAAAACCTGCTGATGGGGATGCTGTTAGAGAGAAGAGCCACATATAAACGTATACACATTTACACCATAATAGTATTCATAGTGCTTTTGTGACAAATGGAAACTGCAAAAACATCTTTACCACAAAATTGTGTAGTTGTTATTGTAAAACTGATTTTAAACCCCAGAAACAAGTGTTACATCACATCTTGACTTTAATGTATAAAAGACCAATAACAGAATATTACAGCAGCATATATTGACATACATCATATTGTAAAAGAGGAGGTGTAATATTCAGGTACAAAAAGAGGAGATGAGCAGCTGTACCATTTCTGACCAACCATCATTTTATTACACCTCTTCTTTATTTTTAATTCATGGTACAAAAAGAAATGCACAATAACACATGGTAGATTTAGAGGGCACTGTATAATATACAGCAAAATGCAATAAGACTACATAAAGATTTTATAGATATTTATGTACATAATATACACAAAATATATAGTTTGATTTGGAATGTATGTCTTTATTTTTAACCTCTGACTGAAATTAAACTCTGACTACCTCTACACAGTGGAGGTGACCCACTACTTCTGCTCTGATCTAAAGAGAATTGCTCTCTGAATAAACAGTGGGCAGGTTTGTAGGGGAAGAAAATAGAATAATGCAGCAGTGCGTTAGGCTTGAATAAACATCAGCTCAGCTGTGGGGAATCGCTAGCCTGCACCGTCTCTGCTTTTTAGATGTCATGCCGGCAAATCTGGGAGGCTTTTCAATCTTTACTGGCTCCTGGGGCACTTGGCTTTCAGCTGTGTGGTTAAGTGTGTCTTGTACTGTGTGTGTGTGTGTGTGTGTGTGTGTGTGTGTGTGTGTGTGTGTGTGTGTGAGTGTGTGTGTGTGAAGTGCATCCTGGGGGCTACATTAGCTCTAGTTCTGTCAGTTCAGACAGGATGCCTGCTTTGCCTCTCACTATCGGGAGTTTGCTTTCTGTACACACACACACACACACACACACACACACACACACACACACACACACACACACACACACACACACACACACACACACACACACACACACACACACACACACACACACACACACACACACACACACACACACACACACACACACACACAATTGAGCCACACAGGAGAAATACACAATTCGGTAGGCAGCATAAAATCATCTTGGCATGTCAGTATTGAACCTGCAGTCAGCTTTTTTTGTATTCTTGAGGTTTCTTAACATGTAAGTTTACTGAAACAAGTATACAAATATGAACACATGAGGTTGTATCACGGGATTCATTGTCCACTAATGTCTCATACTTTGTCTGCAGCGGCATCAAATCTAATAACGCTTTTAACTCAACATCAAACGAAACGTTGGCACTGGCTAAATCAACGTTATTAAATGCATGGTCTCATTATATGGTCTGTTGTTCATTTTGTCTGAGTATCCAATTCTGCACTAAAACATAGTGGTGCGTGTGCGTGTGTAGTGATGAAATGGGAAAATGGGGATGAAGAGAAAGCAGCAGGGAATTGAAGATGTGGAGAGGGGAAGGGGGAAGATTTTCATTTGAGATAAAAATATACTACTTGCAATCTCTCAACACATGTACACACACACACACACACACACACACACACACACACACACACACACACACACACACACACACACACACACACACACACACACTGAGGCAACATCTATAGTGGAGCAAAGGGAGGTAGGACAGAAAAGCTCAACTGACCCTGTATAAAACCAAGCCTGTAAATAGCTGACCATGTGCTCTGTGGGAAATTGGGAAACAAAATTTCCCTACAGGATCAACAAAGAGCCACAGTTACTGTACTTATTATTACTCTGGTTATAAACCTAATAGCAGTGCTTTAATAACTACACTTATTTGAAGAATTGCAAAATGAAAAAGGTAAAAAACTAAAAAAAGGCAAACTGTTGGATAATTTGTCACTGTAGCTTGAAAAAAAGCTACAATAAATTACACATAACAGTATACTGTATACATCAGATGTGAGCTGATGCAATATGGAAGACATACACAGAAACATTAGATAAAAGCATGATGATGTGTTGTTGACTGAAAAGAATAAAGGGCGCCACAGTTTCTTACAGTATGGCTGTTCAGAAGGTTGTGCTGTCAAAAGTCTTTCTTTCATCTGTCAGCGGGCGAGAAAGGGAAAGAAAGAGGAGAGCAACTCGCCAACTGCAGCATAAAATAATAGGGCATATATTAAAATAGCATCAATACACGCTATCAGATATTGTTTGGAGCACTGAGAGCTTAAAATGATGAGGCACCTCAACAGTCTTTACAATCTCTCTCTCTGTCTCTCTCTCCTTTCTGAAAGCAGAAATAGAAGCTGAAAGCAACCATGTAGGTATGTGTGTGTGTGTGTGTGTCTGTCCCACCTCGTCTACAGGAACAAAATAATAGGCAAGAAAACAAGCTGAGATAAAGGTGTTCTATCATGCAGAGATAAACACTGCAGATTCTTCTTCATTATGTCAGTATCGTTTCACTACTGTGGGAGAAGTTATCAGGATGTTCATATATGAAAACTTTATCAGAAACCTGACACATGATTTAACCCTAACCTAACCATAAACATTAAGATGAATAATGGTCATGTCATTCAGGAGAGTTAAATCTGACTTTGCCAAATTGTAAAACCCCAAGTGTGTTTAGTAATCAGTCTCTCACGTCTCTCTCATGCTGGCAGGCAGATGGGTTTCTCGGTGTAACTTCAGTGACCATGTCAGCAGTAACACAGAGCATCTGAGCCACATCATGCACAGTCCGCCATATCTGATGTTGGTGTTTGAGTTTTCACAGTCTGACAGCCACCACACATGCTCCTGCCCTTCCCAGACACAGAGGTGCTACCTGGAAATTAAGAAAAAGAATCACAATCAACAGCTGAATACTAAAAAGGTGCAGCAATGGATTTGTGGAGAACTATAGATATGTGTAGTCCACTTAAATCATGTCATTTTCATGTTTTAAGTTGAGGTAAAAAGTTGGCATACTTCTGTTTGGGGTTGACGAAATTCTATTAGATTACAGCATCTTTTGTAAACCTATTGGATGCAGTCAATACATTCACCAACCTTGAACACTAACTTTAAGCCAACATGGATGAAAAGTCCTTAAAGGGGCTATAACCAATATTTTATAATAACAATGGCTCAAATTACCGTGTATAATGTTTAAAAGGTTGCTCAAAGTGATCAACAGAGAATTATCACCAGACTCTGCAGCTTCCTTCGGCTTTACGTAGCTTTAAAGCGAGTTTCAGCACATAGTTTTCCACCCCGCAAGTTGTTTTGGTTCACTCACTGCTCTAATAGCGTAGTTTTCAGACGCAGCAGGGAGCTGTTTTCAGTGAAAAAAGCTAAAATAAAATCCGCTGTACACTACCTGCTCTGCACCAAACAGCAGACAGACATAGTTGAGCATTTAGCAGAACCTGATATTTCCCTCAACAGCTGGTGGAGACCAAAAACAAAGCTAAAAGAGAGTTAATATTGGACTTACATTGATCAGGTAACCAGAAACACAACTCCAAATTAATGCTGATGTTGATCCGTGTCTAACTGATTTTTAAATAGGCAACTGTTTACTAACAAGTTCACCATATGGACTGAAAAGGTGATAATATGTCAGTGTTGTGTCCCCAGCTTGTTTGCGTTACCCCCAAGGGGCTAACAATGTAGTTATTGCAGGTTTAAGGTGCTCAGATAAAATTGAAATTTGAACATTTTCATGACCACTCACCAACTCCTTCAGCTGATGAAGATCATGAGATATGATGGGAAGCTCCACAACAACTACTAAATGGACCTTGAGGTAAGAATGTTTTCCATCTGTTGTTTCCAAGGTCAAGAATGAATTTTGAAACTTAGTCAACTGAAGGAAATGGATTATAATGTGATGTAGGATATGTACAACACCTATATTTGGCATCTACAGTCATGCTCTAACCTCATCACTCCCTGCAAGGAAACACAGCAGGGAGTGGGGAGTGACGATAATCCTTTGGCTCTAAGGGGAGCTTTGTGTCTGTTGTGGTTGTCTAGTCCTGTTAGTTTTTGTAGCCACTGCTTATATGCTAATAATCAAAGCTGTCTGTCACCTTATTTCAAAAACATCAACTTACCACCCACATTATTTGTCTTGGAAGTAAAAAGATTGACAGATTTGTGCTAAAGCAAGCAGTGGAAGTGGTGCTACGAGGACAGGACAGACAACGTATCCACTGGTTTGTTTGTCTCAGTTTCTGACAATGAACAGAGGACACATTTAACAGTCTCAACATGTCCCCTCACATTTCAGTTTGTCCTCATTCCTCTGTGTCAGTTTGAACGTTCTTTGTATTCTTTATCTGCCCATCTGCACCCCTCTTCTTCTCAGCATGGTGCGTGTCTCCAAAATTGCAGATTTCTAGCAGCTTTGGTTGGAAATCCTTTGGAGGAGATGAAGTATAAACTGAAGTGTGACAGACTTGTGCTGAGTGAGCTCGTTAAAAATAGTCCCCTCTTTTCCTTACTGCTGCGGTGGCAAGGACAATATTAGAACGAGGAAAACATACATCTACATAACAAAGAAAAACACGCCAAGATACGTGGGAGAGGAGCTTGAAGAAGGTCAAACTGTGACTGTGTGTGTTTATATAACCACTTTATTGGCGTACATCATGATTTATTACTTGTTTTTACTGAACAACAGTCAATGTGTCTATGTAAATTCGAGCAAGTGGATACATATAAATCTGCTGCTGCTATGTGTGTACTATACGAGAAAGGAGCTTATTAAATTGTACGGACGCTTTCCTTCCGAACATAACACACCGTGTGTGTGTTGCATTTGTGTGTGTACCTGTGTCCACTCGTTTGTCTGAGGGTCGTAGGCTTCTACAGCATTGAGATACACCTGCCCATTATAACCGCCCACAGCGTAGAGGCGGTCACCAAGGAGACAAACACCAACGGCATCTCGGCTGATGCTCATGGGGGCAACTGCCGTCCACACATCTGTCTGAGGGTCATACCTGAACAGACACCAATCACAAACACAACATACAAAGTGAGAAATTACATTAACATCAGTCTATTTTATTAGAGACAGTTCAACATTTTGGGATATACACTTCTTTCTCCTCTTTTCCAAGAGTTAGACAAGAAGTCTGTGCATTCAGTAGAGAGGTGGAGCCAGGAGGCGAAGCACGGGGGGGGGAACAGCGAGGCTGGCTCATTAAAAACACAATACCAGCACCACTAAAGCTCATTAGGTAACAATATTGTATCACATTTGTTTAATTTCCTGCAGTCTTGTCATCACTGTGGGGTTGCTAGGTATGGTACCGTTGTGCCTGTACAGAGAGCTATATCAAAATTAGGGATGCATCGATCCAACTTTTTCAGTCCAGATATTGATACTGCTGTGGAAGTGACTGGGATATTTCTTCTACAGTATGTGTAAGGCAACATTGCTTTGCTCACTTTGTAAAACAAAATGTAACAAATAAATAAATTGATATAAATATCCTGAATTGTTATATATGGTTAAAATAATAAATCGCACACCAGCAACTTAGTAAAAAAAAATCTTACAATTCAAGTGTGAACCGTTTAAATGCAGCAACAAATTGGTCAACAATTTAAAACAGGAATTATAATTCCAGTATATAGACTCACCTCTCCACACAGTCACTCAGCCGAGATGCAAGAGATGAGGCCGGAGCATCATGACCTCCGATGGCGTACAGGAAGCCATGCCATGTGGCCACACCCACACCTCCACGCCTTTTAGCCATAGGAGCACAACCATTCCACCTGTAGATGGAGGTTGTAAACATCAGGAGGAAAAAGAGAAAAAAAGAGACTTTCCTCCAGCAGTGAGGAATACAGAAAAATGTACCAACTCAAAATCTTCCAAAATGTGCTGTTCATATAAATAGGAGATTATTTTCAGGGGACCAATAAGAACTTTGTCTCAGCCCTTCCAGTGAAGACCATAATGAATGTGCAGTACTTCATAAACAGAAGTTGTTTATATTTGGTCTACTCTAACATCCTTAGAGAGTTAGCTATCTCCTTTGATCTGTGGATAATAACCTTAAAAGCACAGAGGCGCTTTACTAGAAAGTGCAGCAGACAGGAAATAAAGCAGAAGTAGGTCATTAATTCTGGTCAGATGAAGTCCCATGTCTCTGACCTGTTGGTGTGGGGGTCGAAACACTCCACTGAACGCAAGCAGGATGAGCCGTCACGTCCTCCTACTGCATATAGCCTGGGGAAGACAGAAGATGGTGTTACCCCTCTGGACACACACAAAACACCTGCCACACAAAACACTGCACACATTTCTGGACTCTGGAAGTCTCTTTTCAACTTAGTGATGCTGACACAGATGGTACAAGAGTGTATTTGTGTGTGTGTGTGTGTGTGTTTTGCAGGATTTGGGGACAAAGTGAGGTGAGCAAAATCAATAAGCCAACATTCTTCGTCGGCATTACAACCCTGAGCAATCAGTGTGTGTGTGTGTGTGTGTGTGTGTGTGTGTGTGTGTGTGGCTCTGATGGTGATAGATCTGCATTATGTTCTTCACTGGTTCTGATGCACTTCTTTCCTCCCAACTCTTTTCCTCCCAACTCCCCACACACACACACACACACACACACACACACACACACACACACACACACACACACACACACATATACACACACACACACACACACACACACACAATATACACACACACACACACACACACACACACACACACACACACACACACACACACACACACACACACACACACACACACACACACCTTTCTATGTAGCATCTCTACGAGGCGCTGAATAATAAAAACATGGGTGCAATATTGCAACTTCTACTGTTTGCTGCAGTAGAACTCTGGGGCAAGTATTAAGGAGATTCAATTCCAAACAAGCAGAGTGTGTTTGTTGTGTGATGCTCTAAGAATGCGCTCACGTGACAAAGTAATATTTGTTCAGCTGCTTTCTGCCGGACCAAAATGTTTGGTTTCAAGCCACTGAAAAATGTTCTCCATTGGTCTCTTCTCTCCAAACCATGAGCCAGAGATTTTGCTTATTAATTGTATAATACAGTATGGCATACAGTGGCTATGTACTATAATGAGGTGGGGTGGTGTAGAGTACGGGTACAGTTATACAATACAAATGACACTGTACTGTACAAGTACAGTAGGCAATGTGTGTGTAATTTCTACTAAAAATGTCAACAATTTATTAAATTACATCAATTTTGCTGATGCTTTCGTCCAAAGCGTTTTGCAATAAGTGCATACAGCGCCCATAACAACAAGAGCAAGATGACAACAAACAGATGTCCCAAACAAACTAAAAGCATGTTCAGTGTTACAGTGCATGTGCTAGTATTGACTCTTTAACTTGGATAAATGTAGATGTGTGAAGCAATATGTGAGTTGATTTACTTACTTGCCATTGAGTACAGCTACTCCCACTGTGCTTCTTGGTGTAGCCATACTTGCAACAAAGCTCCACTGGCGAGCTTGGGGGTCCCACCTAATAAGAATTATGTAAACATCTTCTCAGTCCTGCACATAATAAATATGGCTGTTCCAACAACTAATGAAATATACGGTGCAGTTAAGAAATTCTGATTTCCCATCACTGCATCTTTCAGCAGCAACACTGTTTCCAAAAACAGATCCATGTTTCTCTAGATCATCCACAGAAACTGCTGTCAACAGATTTGATTTGAACTATTTTCAACTGAAGAAATAGTCCCCATGTCATGAAACTGTCAGCTCGTTGTATTAGGATGGAGATGGGAATATCTCAAAACCTGGTTAAATAAAATGATCTGCATGGCTAGATACCACAAGATGTAGAAGTATATTAGGGATATATATATATATATATATATATATATATATATATATATATATATATATATATATATATATATATATATATATATATATTTTAATGAACTGATCCTTTAAGCAGAGCAGAATAAAACAGCTGTGTGAAGTGTCTTACCTTTCCACTGTGCTGAGGTAGCTCCAGCCATCATGTCCTCCTACTGCGTACATGGGCCCCTCTAGGACAGCTACGCCTGTGATACACATCCACATGTGCATGATTAATCATGGCAACTTACCAAAACACTATCACCTTGGACAAGCTCATAAAACCACACGCATTTAGGACCAGAGTGTGAGTTTTTCATTGTGTGTGCAACAACACCCTGGACATCAGGCGTGCAGAGTTAGCAGCATGTTGACACCTCCATACTCAAGGGATTTATCTGCCAGAGCATCTGTGGTGCCAGATGTGTGTTTGAATCCCCATCTCCCTTCACACACATGCACACATTTTTTTTTAAACAATGAAGCACCAGCATAGCAAGCCTTATCAAATGTTGTCATTGTAATAGTAGGCTTGCACAGTGAGTGGGGAGACTGTCCTTCAAACAAAATTCACAGGTTCAGTCTGTTGAAGTGCTCTTGAGCATGGCACTAAACCACTTACTGTTGAGGTGCTGTTGTGTAACTGAAACTGACCTTTGACCTCACATTGTTAGAAGTGAAATGACAACCTTTTTAGCAAAGATCAAGGATCACCATACTCAAAATTCAAATAACAACAACATAATCCTTCCTCTTTAAAATGCTCACCCAATAGACCTTTTCGGCTTGAAATGTACTTATATGTCACATTTCTATTCAAACATGGGGCTCACCTAAGCCATGCCTGTGGGTGGACATGGGAGGCATGACGCTCCAGGACTTGCTGTGCGGGTTGTAACACTCCACAGTGTTTAGGGTCTTGAGTCCATCTCGGCCGCCCACCACATAGAGACGGCCATCAAGGACAGCTACACCAAACTGTAGTCTCCGTCCACTCATGGTGGCTACCTGCCTCCACGTGTCCCGACGCAGACAGTACTGCTCGATACTGGTAGCACCTGCAGGGAACAACAGAAAAAACATGTAAAATAAAACTGCAGCCCTTGATATGCTCTAATTTTGCACTTCTGACGAACCTGACCACGATACCCACTCTCGAGATGTCAGCTCAAGGTAGGACTATACCACTTTTATTTACTCCCCAACAGTAGACTCGTGTATTTGTGTGTAGAGACGCAGCCTGCAAGCACACATGGATAAATGAGCTCTGTATTATAACATTTTCTCATGTCTTCTCATGATTACACAGATGACGCAGATGACACCCAACTAATTCTCTCTTTTCCTGAGTCTGAAACTCAAGTAGCAGCACGTATCTCATCTCTTCTTGGATGTCCGCACACCATCTGAAACTCAACCTTGACAAGACTGAGCTCCTTTTCCTTCCAGGGAAAGTCTCTCCTACCCAAGACCTGACTATAACAATTGACAACTCTGTGGTAGTCCCCACCCAGACTGCTAGCTGGGTGTGACACTTGACGACCAACTCTCCTTCACTGCTAACATTGCTGCAACCACCCGATCGTGTAGATATATGCTGCATAACATCAGAAGGATACGTCCCCTTCTAACGCAGAAGGCGGCTCAGGTTCTGGTTCAGGCTCTAGTCATCTCACGTCTAGACTACTGCAACTCCCTCCTGATTGGCCTGCCTGCATGTGCCATCCGACCCCTGCAGCTCATTCAGAACGCAGCAGCTCAGCTTGTCTTCAACCTCCCCAAGTTCTCTCACACTACTCCGCTCCTCCGCTCTCTTCACTGGTTACCAGTTGCTGCCCGCATCCGCTTCAAGACACTAGTACTTACATACAGGGCCACAAACGGATCAGCCCCAGCCTACATCCAGGACATGGTCAAAGCATATACCCCAACCCGCCCACTTCGCTCTGCATCAGCCAAACTGCTTGCTGCCCACTCACAGCAAGGGAGAACTAATCACTCAATGAAATCCCGACTGTTCACTGTCCAGGCTCCCAAATGCTGGAACGAGCTCCCCACCGATATCAGGATGGCCGAAAGCCTACACATCATCCGCCGAAGGCTAAAAACACATCTCTTCCGACTACACCTCGGATAAAAAAAAAATAAAATCTTGAACCTGCACTTTCATTTGTCTCTTTGTAGCTTTGCTTATTTAAAGCTAATGTACTTGCACTTACTACTTGTTGTCTGGAGTTTGAACCTTCACAGTTGAAAGCACTTAATCGTAAGTCGCTTTGGATAAAAGCGTCAGCTAAATGACATGTAATGTAATGATTACAAGACAAAGGATAGTTATTCCATCGAGCCAGAATTAAGAGGAAATGTCTGTGAATTTTGTTTTCTTAAATTTAACATACCCCGTGGCCGGGTTGGATCAGTGGGTAGAGCAGGCGCACATATACTGAGAGGCTTATGCCTCGACGCTGAGGTCTAGGGTTCAAGTCCGACCTGTGACGATTTCCTGCATGTCTTCCCCCTAACTCTCCTATCCATTAAAGGCAGAAAAGCCCAAAATGTATTTATTTTCTTGAACAACACACACATTTTACACAAACTCAAAACTTTTAAGTAGTTCTGGATTCGCCGGGCATTCCCTCCTTTTCCTTTTCGTCTTTTTTTTGACATCATTCTTGGAAAATAGTGTATATATATATATATATGTGTGTAATGTCTGGTCTGTGTTTACGTGCAAGTGCCTGTTCTACCTTTCGTAGCGTCCATGCCCCCTACGGCGAACATGGCCCCAACAGTTGCCTTGCGGGGCCGGGTGCGGGGACTCTGAAGCTGGGGCTGGCGCTGAGGCAAGAGTTGATACTTCATCCCTTCCATCAGCAGCCGCTGGCACTCCATACTGTCCCGGAGCAGAGGGTTGGATTCCAAGTCTGCCAAGAACTACACACACATAATAAAACACACACACACACACACACACACACACACATGAACACACAAACAGGGACATGTGATAACAGCTATCAACAAACGAATGCAGGGTAGCTGTACACTACATGTGCGGGTCACAATGTTATCACTGATTGTGGAGGTCTGAGGGTCGAAAGAAAGCTGTTCTCTCATTGATTAAGAGATTAGATCAAACCAGCCATTAGTGTGCAGCCACACACACACACACACACACACACACACACACACACACACACACACACACACACACACACACACACACACACACACACACACACACACACACACACACACACACACACACAGATCATCTGACACACTAGAGGACTAATCTGTCCCCAACATCTCATCAGCTCTCTAGTCCGTACCCTCTAACCTCATCTATGATCACACACACATACACACACATAAAGACAGCCAGAGGCTGCAGCATGAAGCACTTCAATTCACCAGTCTGTAGCTTAAAATACTTCCACAGGAAATCACTGCCTGTGAGAGAGGCAGGGTGATGTGAAGCAAGTTTTCCCCCGAAGGCAAGAATTACATGATTTACATTTAGATAGATGTGCGTTGTGTGTGCTAGCGTATGTGTGTGTTAACAGACGGAAAGATGTAGAGGTTCAAGAGGAGCCAGATTTTACCTGCACATATAAATGTGTTGGTGGGGATGTTCAAAAATGGCTGCTAAGATTCAATCACAGAAAACAAGTATAATAAAGAGCATTTGATAAAAGAAAAGAAAAAAAAATATTTTTTTACACCCTTTTTCCTCTGTTCTGTCTACCACCACAAAAAAAAAAGATTCGGCCCAAATAATTCAATTTGGTCACTCAATATAAAATAAATGTTTCTAGCCAGCCGCGGAGAGCGTAAAGCAAGCATGGTAAATGGATAAGCAGCTTACACGACAGGGTGAACACACACTTCCATTGCACACAATCACAGAGGGACAAATTAGGGTGAACCCTATTTCGGCAGACATGAGAGTGTGTGTGTGTGTTTTTGTGTGCGTGATAAAGAAGGACAGAGATAGAAAACCGTGCATGTCCTCTCCTGTGCTATTTATCCATCATGCTGTGAAGGACTGAATGTGCAGGGTAAGATAAGACTGAATCCTGCAGACATCCCACCTTCTCCTCTCTGTCCTCTCTTTACCTCACAGTGGGAAGTGAGAAAGTAGTCCTCCCCTCTCTGTTTCAGCATGGACTTTGTCAACTTATGACAAACACACACACACTCCCATACACCTGCCCGATGTGATGGGTATGTTTCTTTTATTATTTTCTGCTATTTTTAAGACCAAATGGTTAATTGAGGAAGTGATCAGCAGATGTATCAATGTTCATTGTTGTTAAAGACATCCACACACACTTACTGTCCTGTCATTCTGTTTGGTGCACAATGTCCGATTTACTGCCCACAGATGTTTCTTTGCGAAGATTAGACCAAGTGTGTGTCTGTGTGCGCGACAGTGTTAATGGGGAGAAGGGATTAAAGGTATTCATTTGGTGCATTGACATCCTCTTGATGAGTAATCACACAGTGGCCTAGATAAGAGCTGACTAATTGGTTGATGAAAATCGATCAGATGTCTGTGTGAGGTTTATACGTCGTATTACTGGCATGTCATAGCTCATGAGGTTGCTGAATTCATTAATTTATCCATTTAGCATGGTGGTGGTGGTGGTGGTGAGGTGGGGTAATATACTGTTAAAGGTTTAGCTCAGCTCTATGTCTGTCTTGCTTCTGCTCTCGCTGCTGTAGTGATATTCTACTCCTTTACCATCCATCTTCTCGCCTGATTACATGTTACAGCTACTTGTGATTTCAGCTGACCAGGGCAAAATCGTATATCTGAGGTGTTTATACTTTATACCGCACAAGTGCAAACCTGGGAGATGTATAGTTGCAGGCAGAGAAGATGGAAAGAGGAGGGGGGGGGCACAATGTTTTTTTTTTATCTCTACAGCTTCTTTATATATAGTAAAGGAAATGACTGATGGGGTAGATGAACAGAACAGATAATTTAGCTGCAGTTAAGAGAGATATCACACTATTAAGGTTTAAAACGTGTGTGTGTGTGTGTGTGTGTGTGTGTGTGCATCCAATGCCCTAGGCAGTAACTGAGGTTCTGCCTAGCATTTAAACTTCTCAGCACCACATTACCAGTCAAGATCCTCTGCTGAACAAGCTAGAAAGAGGAGAAAGGAGGAGATACATGCACACGCTCAAATAAACACAGACACAAACACAACAAGCACAAGCATACACGTGACAGAGTAACAGTTGTGATCTACAGTTAGCGTAATGATTATAGTCCCTCTAATTGCCTAAAGAGGACAGAGACAGAGAGATGGACTGGAGCCAGAAGGAGGTAGAGAAGACGGAGGAGGGACAGAGCACGAGACAAATTTGGCCATGGAAAAGTCTAGCAGATCATGAGGAGGAAGCCTGATACAAACTTTTGCCTCATACATTGATGTAACAGATATTAAAGGTCCCATGGCATGAAAATGTCACTTTATGAGGTTTTTTAACATTAATATGCGTTCCCCCAGCCTGCCTATGGTCCCCCAGTGGCTAAAAATGGCGAGACATCATGGCTTTCAAACGAGCAAAGTGGCAGTTGGTCAAGGCCACACCCCCACCCTCCACCTTGCCCCCCCTCTCTCCTCCTCAATAGCTACAGACACAGAAATGGCACATACTAAAGAAAGGTCATTGTGGGACTGGCTCTAGTGGCTGTAATTTTGCACCAAGGCTGAATTTCGGGAAAGACACTTCAGATACAGTATTAGGGGACCACTAAGGCCTATATAAAAGCATCCAAAGAGCACATGAACAACTTTGGCAAAGCTCCTACAATATTTATGTGGTTAAGTGTTAGTGTGAGCTAATGTGCTCTTGTTAGTAAATATAATTCATCTTGGAGAAACATCTTTCTTCATTTGGAGTCATGTTTGTGGCCACCTGATGAATGTAAATTCAATATTCTCTCTTCTTTGTTTTTGGTCACTCAAATTCTGAGGGAAATATCTGTCTCTTTATCTGATAAATGTGGGTTTTCAGAGCTTTTTCACTGAAAACAGCTGCCTGCTGCATCTGAAAACGATGCTATGAGAGCCCTAATTGTGTACCACAATAGTAAAATGCGGGCCGGACAGCTAAACGTTGAGCTGAAACTCGCTATTAATTCTGTAAAGCTACAAGATTTGGTTTGATAATTCTAATCATTACGAGCAACCCCTTTCATATTGTTTTCACAAAACATTCTAGCCACTTTAACTAAGCACAGTACAACAGTACGTTATGTCCTTTGCAGCTCTCACCTGTGTCTGCAGCAGTGGCAGTCGTATGTGAGCCAGCAGCAAGGGTAGGTGATGTTGTCGCGTGTCTGTGTCATGAAGGACCCACGTTAGCAAAGAGGTTACCACGGTTTCTTCATCTGGCACGTTGACGTCATCAGACGTGATCAGCCTCTCCATCTCCTCCACAGGAAGCAACAGGAACTCCTGGCCTCCCACCACCTCCAAAAAGTGTTCCTGATGGACAGGGAGATGAAATGGTTATAAGAGTATAGAAGGAAAGAGTCAGATTAGTCAAAAAGAAAAAAAGTAAGAATGAATGAATAATGAATTGCAGATGAAAAAAAAGGAATGAGAGGAGAAAAAAACAATAGGAAGATATGAGTGGAGAGAGAAAGGGATCAAGGGAAGAAAAGAAAAGGAAGGAAATGAGGGCTTGAGAAAGGTCAGAGGAGGATGGACGAAAAGATGGAGAATAAATGAGAAACGGTTGAAATAATACAGTGCTATAAAATGGGGAGGTAGCTTGAGGGGTATAGAGTAGGGCTGCAACTAACAATCATTTTCATTATTTACTGATCTTTAGATTATTTTCTAAATTAACCAATTAATTGTTTGGTCTATATAATGTAACACAATATGTCACAAATGTCCATCACAACTTTAAAGAGATATAGTTACTAAATACTATAGCAAAAGACTATCCTCGCAATAAGGAAGCTGGAACCAGAGAATGTCTAACAATTAATTGATTATCAAAATAGGTTGCATGTTAATTTTCTGCAACAGATTGATTAATCAACGGTTTCAGTTCTAGTAGCGAGTTTACATAGAGGCCAGAATACAAACATGTCCTCAGTGTTAGTCCACATTATGGTTTGTAATTGTGTGCCTATAATGAACTACGACAATAATAAAAGTAAAGACAATGGTTGTTGTTGTTGTTTTTGTTGTTGTACTGTGACGGTTTGCCATAGCTATTCTCATTTGTGTTTTTTAATTTATCCATTTATTTATTTTGAGGCAACTATAATCTGTGGGAAGTAGAAAAGGTTATACAAATGTCTAAATATGACCTGATTCCCACATAAATAAAACATTTTAAATAAATAAAAAAAAAACTGAAAACGATTTTCTCTCTACATAGTCTACTGTATAGCTCTTACACATTGGCTGTAATAATCCTGTGAGCGGTGTATGTGTGTGAATAAGTGTGTGTGAGTGAATTACAGATGCAGGCAGACAGTCACACCCAGATAAAGCCACCTCTACAACATAATTACAACAGATTTAAGTCTAACAATAATCCACTTAGATAGAAAGGAAAAAGGAGAGAAACAGTGACACTGACAGAGACAGACACAGAGGGACACAGGATGGAAGAAAAGGCACGTTAAGACAGGAGAGAAAAAGAAAAGAAAAAGAATAATTCGATGGAGGAGCTATTTCACAGTCACCATAGCAACCTTGTGCTGAAAACAGCCATTGTGATGATGTGTGTGTGTGCATGTGGAACCAATTTGTTACCAAGAATAACGTCAAGGATGGAAAATGACCAAAGTCTGACTGTAGAAAACTGTATAGAGGTAGAGAGGGATAGTTGTGAAAGGGAGAGGTGAAAGAAGCTTGTTCATTGTTCTTAATAAAGTTAAAACCTAAACATCACCTGTGGTCTACCTGAATCTACATCATCATTTTCAGACCCATATTTTCTAAAGCAGTTGTTTCATAAATGTTCCCGTGGTGGCTCTACAATCGCTGGAGGTATAGAGATGAACTGGGCGTGTACCAACCATGGTGTAGGCGTGAGCGGCCCTCTGTAGGTCATTGCAGCCCTGAGCGTCGGCGTAGGAGCGGATACCCAGACAGTTGGAAGGGTGCAGCTGCTTCATGAGGAACGAACAGCAGGCCTGAACCACCGATGACAACTGCAGCAGGCAGGAGGCTGACAGCACAGACTCGATGGTGTCCTCCCTCAACTCGAGACGGCCTGGAAGACAAAGAGGGGAGATGGAGAAGAAGGATGACAGTCGGATGGCAAAATAGAAAGACATTATAAAAGGAATGCATATTTTAAAGTGTCTAAGATTATTATTCAAAAGGTTTTGAAATCGAGAGTAACACCGCCATCAACGCGACCAAAATGAATCCATTTATTTAGCATGGAAAACATTGTGGTGTCTAAGGATTTTTTTTGCCTTACTGTAAATACCAAACCAAAACCTACTAAAAAGGTTCAATACGTATATTACAGCCATCCATTTTACAATTTCTGTTGGAGAGATTACAAAATGTAAACATGCAAAACAATAGTTGGAGTGGTTTTGAAAAGTCTGTTACCAATGGGATTATCCTGGCCATCCAAAAGATATTACAAACTGTGTGACCCAAGTTGATGCAGGGGTGTTAACACAGAGAAGCCATCACTTCAGCTGACGCTAACGTGCATGAATGCTACAGTACATGGTGCTCATATTGGAATCTTGATCGTTAATTTCCTTTTTCCTAACAATAACAAAGTCACACGTCATAATCCAGCAGTTAGTTTATTGGCCGCCGGGCTGGGGTGGGTGTGGCTTATCTGCATCACGGAGCTCACAAAGCGGGAGTGAAGCATAGAGAGGGAGGCTCAGGCTGACCTCAAAACTTTTCAACCTTCCTACCCCATCTGTGGCACTCAGCCCCAAGCCCATATGTTCTTACTGAAGGTGCAAAAATTGAAAAATTGATACAAAATAAATTTTTAAAAAGTCTCCAAAGTAATTTCCTAAAACATCATGGTATGTGATTTTTGCCTGACGGTATGTACTGATCTTTTTCTAATATAGGCGATCAGTGTGTCTGTACCTACCTGTGTATGCATACTGCACAAGTACCCACAATGCATCAGGGTCCACTCCTTCCATCTTCACCTCGTCCTGCTTGGCCTCCCTCACATCACTGGTGAACATGGCCGCAAAGTAGTCCGACACGGATGAGAGGACAAGTCTGTGAGTGGAGAGAGTGTCAGTCAGAGAGGACGGACAGCTGTAATGGAGGAGCGGAGTACTTTGACCCTTCTGTCTGGACTGACAGGGAAAAGATGCAGAACAAAGAGGCCTGGAAATTATGACGCAGCCAAACAACGCACAGCATTATCATCCTGTAAATATATCAAAGTATATACACATGCGAGTCACATTAAAGGCTTTGGCAGGCTCCAACTGAAGTGTTTGTCAAACAGTGACTGAAGCCCCCTTCCCCCACACCTCTTCACTGTCAGAATTTGGGGGGCTGCATCCAACAAACTCTTTACGAAGCTGACAATCAACATTCACTGCTACTTCATGCAGTGATAGGTCAGATAGGTCAGCTGTCTAGAAGGAAGAAAGAAAGCAGGGTTTGAACTTCTCTCTTAAGCTCTTTTTCCATTCTTTATAAAACTATTTATGTCACTTCTCGTGAAGTAGTTCTCTTCTTCCTACTGACCTGTAGGTGTTAGATTTAAAAGTGGTCTGCAAATCGTCACATACAGACATAAAAAAAAAGTGTCTAAAGTGTCCCTTCGCAGATCTGTTGATAAGCAGAAGCTGAATTGACGAGTGTACCTAGTTTATGGAAAATCTACAGTTGCATAACTTAAGGGCACAACAGATATGCATTTCCTTCTATGACCAAGAGTGGAAAGTGGCAAGAGTGGAAAGTCTGCACTAGCAACAGGGGTGGGGGGAGCCTTCAGGACAGTATTCTTATGAGGTGGTGCGTGAGTGTTGTGAGGTGGAAAATATAGCAGAAGTGTCAAAATTCAAGCCAAAATAAGAACTACAACAACCAAGTTAAACTAAACAGAGGCCAGAATAACGTAGGTGTGTGTTATTTTTAAGGCTTCACGCCATGCTTTGAGGGGATATATGGACATTTTCCACTCATTCATACAACATTTTTATACATATTTTTATTATCTGACTGTTATTCTATATTGCTTGATTGAGACTTCCAGACCCCTTTACGTCAATATGATGGCAATTTAACCATCACAACCGAAAAAAAACGACAGATTAACATAAAGGCTGTTGAACAACAAGGTAAAGCATGTATCATTACTTCTTCTATCTCTCTCACGTGAATGCTTAATAAAAACAGTTTGTAAATGATTATTACTGTTGTAGATGGAAAGAAGTCCTGCACCTACATGCTCTACACATTTTTTTTTTTTTTATCATTTATTGAGTGCATTTAATATTAAATCACTTGAAATCAATCCTCTCCGAATGGCACTATGATTGTATACTGCTCTCTCTGAAGAGATGTTATTAGAGGTGGAACACAACTGTGCAAACAACAGCCTGGCATGAGCCTAAGGCATCTCCAGATGTTTGTAAATAGTGAGCATACTGAGAATAAAGAGCTCAGATGTTTAAATGCTTACTAATCAAACTGCAGTGGAGCACGTTTTTCACTCAGTAGCAGTAAGAACCAAGTTTTTAATATCTGTGTCTGTATATTTTGTGACATACAGGAGACTGACCAAAACTCATTTATTTTTTTAGGATTATTTATCTTTGAAACCAGTTCCACATTAGCAGATCTCTAAATTATGTGAAACTAAACTGGAACATCTGGAAAAGATGTTAGAAGAAGAACACACACAGATGCCATAAGGGCCTGGAGCTTTTCTTACATTAAGAAAAGAATTATTGTCTTAACATAGTAAGATTCTATTAAAAATAAGACATTTTACTATAGGCACCAAAAGAATACGAAACATTAACATAAGGCCATGCTGCCTGAATGTCAGTACTGTACTGTAATTTCACTTAAATTATTTCCTTATTTGAATGCTGTAACCTTCCATAGATATTTTTGTTGCATGACTATCCCATGTAAAAAAAAAAAGATTATTTCTATTTTCAAAATTTTTCAACTCTTGACTTACACATGGTTCGTTATTACGAAAAAAAATGACTATTGTTTTACACAGAATTCACAGAAGCGTCCCCAGAAAACAATATAAAAGAAGACACAACCCCAGCCAGATAAAGTCCTGGCTTGCACTATAAAAAGATATGGCATTATGCAGAGCAAACCAGAGAAAGGACAGAAAGGAATTATCCTAAGGTTGTTTGCAAAAAAAGTGAATTAATTCCCCACCGCAACAATCCATTACCCTTTCATGTCCCTGTGAAGTTTAAAACATGGGTTGTTATTTAATATTTTATGAGTAGTATTTTTTTATTCTTTGCTCTTGGAGATGTCTTTGTAAATGAGGTGGCAACTGTGTAATGGATGCTAAATGACTGACCTATAAAGTAGTCCTCCAGATCACTGCAGGGTTCATTATTAATTACTGATCTAAATATGGCTGATGTTAACTGATCATGATAAAGTTCACATTAGAGCTCTGTTTGACAGCTATCTGAACAGAATTTCACATGTTAAAATGTTTTTTTGACTTCATGGTCAACAGGCTTGTGTGTGTATGTGTGTGTGTGTTTGTGTGTGTGTTATGCACATGTGTATAATCTCATTACTGAGTGTGACATTGGGACCATGACAGATAGCCTGAAGCAGAGATGAGTTGTGTGTGTGGGTCTTTTACAGACAAAGATGTCCAAATATACTATAGTCAGCAGGAAGTTGCTCTGCCAGTGTTCCAGTCTGGTATCTCTTTCTTAGTTCTCTCGCTTTCTGACACACACAGTATTTTTACTCGTTAATTTTTCATGTGGGTCTCTTTCTGACTTGCCATGAACGACACAGGCTACTGTACAGTACTGAGTTATTGACACACAAATGCACCTTGCAGAAGGCAGAGACATGGCAGGCAGTGTTTCACTCTGAAATGGAAAGAGCACAGAGAAGACAAAATGCCAGAGTAAAGAAAGCAGGAAACAGACGAGTTGGACTCAGGAAAGGATGGCGAGGAGGAAACTGAACACTGTGCTGCTTGGTGCAGGACACAGTGGTGGAAAAATAGAGAGGGGAAAACAACAGGAGGGCTGGTAGGAGAGACTCAACTATTATGACTTTTCTCTACACAAAATAAAGGGAGTAGAAGCCACCACTTTTTGTCCAGATTGAAATATCTCTTAATAACTATTGCCATGTAATTAAGTACAGACATTCATGGTCCCCGGAGGATGTTTTCTAATGACTTTGGTGAAACCCTGACTTTTGCTATACTGCCACAAGCAGGTCAAAGTTTTCCCTTATCCAGTGAAATGGATAAGGGAAAACTTGGAACAACTATTGGATGGATTACCATGCCCCCTCAGGATAAATTGTGGTAATTTAGTAATTCCTACTAGCGTCATCACTTCAAAATCAAAATGTTTGTCCAATACTTGCTTTGGTTTCTAGCATTTTTTCCCATTACATTAGTTCTAAGGGGGGATGGGCGGCTCTTGTGTGCTATACATATTGTAAAGCCCCTTAATTTGTGATTTGTAATATTAAGCTAATAAATTAAATTGACTTTGGTTTATGACCAAATACCTGCTAAACTAATGATATTCCCGTCTACCTCAGCTGTACTTTGGGTTTAGTGCTATTTAGCAAATATTAGCATGCTTACATGCTAAACTTAGATAGTGAGTATGGTAAATTATATTTTCTAAACATCAACATGTTAGCATTATCACTGTGAGCATGAACCCTCAATAACCATTGTATGGACATAATGGACCCCAGATGCATGGTGCACAGGTATATTAACTCAAATCAGTTGAGGTAGCACTCTTACAGAGGTGTCCACTTGGGGGTACAAAAATAGCTTTGCAAGATAATGTATTTGTATAGAGCACTGCCCCAGAGACACACAGTATAATTATGCTCTACTTTTTTAAAGTACATATAGAGCTTGAGTTTTGCTCAAAGTGCACTGCTTGCAACAAACTCCACAAGAAACACGTATGCAGCTATACACAGTACAAGTAGCCTATTCAGCATACGGTGCATTTGTTTGTGTGTACTTGTAAGACAGGGAGAGAGGGTGTATGTTTTGTTCCCAGAAAAACATTTTTATCCTACACATACAATAAATCAATTGCAAACAAAACACCCACTTTCAAACATCTTACTCCTACCCCTTTGCTTGTACACACACTCAACACATACACACAACTTCAGATGCCAACACACGCTTTCACATACACCATTAGGATTCTCATACAGCAGGGTCTGTTTTTTGTCACCATCTGTGCCTGAAGAACTAAATCAAATGAGGCAGAGGAGGAATTCAGTGAGAGAAAAAGAGGCTTTTTGCTGGTGGAGGGCCGCTCTTCTGTCTCATCCTTGTGCAGATGGACCCTGCTGCTGCATCCGTGGCCACATGCCCAGAGAGCAACAGCAACAAAGCAGCATAGTGGGGGGATATGAGGTGTGTGACAGGCACGTGTGTGTGAGTGTGTGTGTGTGTTTGATGCATGATTCAGAGGCTCAGTTGACTGTGTGGTACAGAAAAACTACAAAAATAAAAGGGACTTTTATGAGCATGACTGTGGTTTTGTGTGTGTGTGTGTGTGTATGTGTCTGTGTGTGTGTGTGTGTGTGTGTGTGAAAGACTAGTTATGTACATTAATCATAATGCTTGTGCATGTGTGTGCATAGTAAAACGTTTGATGTACATGTAGGGTTAAGGGCTGCAACTAACTTATTTTTATTATTGATAAATTACTTTTCCGATTAATTGATTGATTGTTTTGTCTATGAAATGTCATAGTGAGAAATCCACATCACAATTTCTCATATCTCAAGGTGTGTCTTTATGTTGTTAGTTTTGTCTAACCAACAGTCCAAAGATATACAATTTTCATTTTGTTTGGGATTTTTGCTTGAAAAGTGGCGATTATTCGACTATCTAAATAGTTGCAGATTGCAGACAGACTGAGTATGCGTATGCGAGTATGGGTGAATGTAATAGTTATAGTGTGCATGCTTCACAGAGTGCCCAGCAAGTTTTGGGGAACCTGCAATATTTGGTCAAACAAACAATTAATCAATTAATCCAAAACAAAACTAATCGATAATAACCATTAGTTGCAACCCAAATGATGTACATCTATTCAACGTCACCAGCTGCATGTTTGTGTAATATGTGTTGTCTCTTTACTCCTATACCTGTGTGCAGGTATCCGCCTGTCTCCAGCCACCAGTATGACATCACACAGCTGTCGGGACCTCAGGTAGCCCTCCATCTTACGGAAGGTGACGTCGGCGTGGGACAGAGCGGTGAACATACACTCCTCTGGACATGCACATGGCTCCATCGACACACATGAGGACAGTGTGGCGCTGCTGTTAGACGTCCTGTGCAAAGATAGGCATTCACACAAACAAACGGACAAACAGACACAAAGAGAAGGAGACAGAAGCTTTGAGTGCATGTGTTGGTGCTGATTCTCTTTTGTTCAAGACAAAGAGACAGATGTGTGGAGAGAGCTACACCAGCTGCTCTGTGTCATCCATGTGCCATCTTTTTCTTTGTGCCATTACCTCACACGTTTTCGCTCTCTCCTTCACTTCTCGACAGGGGTACTGTATGTTTCCTGAAGCAGACAAAAGATCTTTAATGGTCCAATTACTAGGAGTAAATGGCCAGATAAATTTAGCCTACTTAAAAGAGAAGCTGCCAATTAAATAGCTGTAAGAGTGTGCAGTCATTTACTCTGCTCCCTAATGGCAACCAGTTTCCTTGTATCTATACCAACAACGAGAAATGAAGTTGGGTTTACATTTGTTATTAGTTATTCACTGGTGGAAGTGTTGCAGCCCAGGGCTGTTATGTCTTATTCTTCCAGTCTAAACTGACAAGGTGTAAGTGTGTGTGTGTTAGTGTGTGCATGTGTGTTCATCTAAGACAGCACTGAAGTAGCTACCCTGTGAATTATCAGCCATCATGGCTCCCAAACTAGCATTTAATTTATGAGAGCCAGGGCTGTACTTCCATTTTTAATTTAACAGCAGAAGTGACAGGACTAGCCCTACAGCACAAAGAAATAAGAAATGAAATGATACTCCAAGGATGATATAATTTCAATGAAAAATCCCACTGTTTTAGGGATGTGGAAGTATGTGTGTGTGTGTGTGTGTGTGTGTGTGTGTGTGTGTGTGTGTGTGTGTGTGTGTGTGTGTGTGTGTGTGTTTTGCAAATCAAATTGTCCTAAGTCACAGTTTTCCACTAGGGGTGTGAATCTTCACTGGTCTCACGATTCAATTCGATTAAGATTATCCTGTTAACGATTCAAATCGATTCGATATCCCGATGCATCGCCTCATCAATATTATATATTATATACTGCTACACATGGTTTTCATCGACAAATTCAAGAATTAACTTCCATTTTCATTTTATCTGCACTTAAAAAAGATGTAGCGGAGTCTGAAAATAACAGACAGGAGTAACTGGAAAATCAACAAGTAACAGTAATCAGTAGGCAATAATTGATTATGGTCTGTCACTGCATCGATGCAGAATCACCTAGGTCTGCATTGCAATGCATCGATGCAATGATTAATTTTGACACCAGTTTTCCACACGCATATTCTCTCAGCAATAAACAGAGAGAAAGACAGAAATTCTGGGAAGGCAGGGAATAATGTGGCTTGTGTACACAACATGATTTAAAATGTACTAAATTATCTAAAACAGGATTGTAAATTTGATAGCAGAAATCATTATGACAAGTATCTCTAATGTGTCCTCTTTCTGTTTTTTGTGGTACAGAAAACCTGACACCTGGAAGTTACCATGTTCTCTGATCCAGGTTTGCCATTTCATCAACAAATATTGCCATTCTGTTTCTCTAGAACCAGTCCTTTCTCTGTTAACTTTGGGATTTCCAGTCAAAGGGGTTTTCTACTGAGTTTGTCCTTATCCGATTACAGATTTTAAAGCGACTATTAATTATCAATGATGGATCACATGACTATATAAACCCACAGAGAATTATCACAAAACTCAGCTGTTCCCCTCAGCTCTATGGAGCATTTGAGTGTCATTGTTGTGATTATCAGCCTGCAACTTCACTGTTTTGGTTCTGTTTAAATGCAAAAAGCATTGATAAACCCACTGTACACTACCTGCAAGGCACCAAACGTCACAAAGTTAGCAACTAGCTGGTAAACATAGTGGAGCATTTAGCAGCTAACCCAGCAGTTGGTGAAGACCAAAAACAGAGCTAGAAGAGAGTGAAAATTGGACTGCAGAAACACGACTCCAAATGAATGCTTATGTTTCTCTGTGTCTGCTGTCTGTGTTGTGTTTACAGCCTCTTTCTGCTGCTCCCAAGTAACCAAAAATAAAATCAGCTATTACAGATTTAAAGCATTTAAAAGCAAATGTGCGATTTGGGGAATTTTGAAAAATGACTTGACCTGAATTTAAAAAATAATCTGAGACACTGCAAGAAGAGTTCTAAGAAAACGCTGTTTGTTACAGTGTGTGTATTCATGCACACATTCGGGTTTGTGTGTGTGCTGCTGCTGATGTGCTATAGCAGCAGTCATCTTTCCTCTGCCTCTGTCCTTTACTTCTCTATATCTACCATCCTGAATTTTATATCTTCAGCTAATCTCATCCATCACTCACTTTCCAACATATATCTTTGCCTCAGTTTTCTCTCTTCCCTATCCCAATCCTCCAAGGAGGCTTTTTGGCTAGTTTTCCTGTCCTTATGTGTGTGTGTGTGTGTGTGTGTGTGTGTGTGTGTGTGTGTGTGTGTGTGTGTGTGTGTGTGTGTGTGTGTGTGTGTGTGTGTAGACAAATGGCGTGGCTAAATACTGCCAGAGGACATGGCTTTGAAGTGTGTGTGGGGGGGGGGGAAGCTGCCTTCCAGTCCCCTTAATTGAGCCTGGCAGGCACTCAACATTGACAGAGAGAGAAACAGAGAGGGAGAGAGACACAGGGAGAGAGAGAGAGAGAGACAGAGAAAGAGAGAGTGTGTGTCTGGGGCAAAACAACACCATGCTGCCAGATTTTTTAAACCCCTGCACCAGGCAAGGACACTCACACCACTGTCATTCAGTATCTCTCTCCCTGCCTCGCTGTCTCTCTCTCTCTCTTACACACACATTTGCGTGCACACTCTCGTGATTAACTATCTAGCCTGATTAGCCTGTAGGCTAACAGTTAATGCAAATTAAACTTGGTTCTGTAAGCTGATATAATACGTGATCCACCTAACCTGCCTGGTCACATGTTAACCCCTCTGTGACACACATACAAAAGCTTGTGTTTCCCAACACATGGGGGAAAAAAGAGAGGGCAAATAAATGGACAAGGGTGGGCAGAGATAAACACAGGACAGAGGGAGAGAGAGAGAGTGAATAAGAGAGGCACATCAGGATTAAAGGGGGGAAGCTGGGTGGGGTGAAAAAGTGAAAAGGGAGAGGAGGAGATCAGCGGAGTCGAGCCGAGCTTTCAGCCGCTCTGGGATTCAGAACGCGTCCCTTGCCATGATCCCGCTTGGGATTCTGCCACTGGATTCTGTTCTTGGAGTATCATACTGTACACAGGAGCTCTCAGATGGAGGGGATGAATGCATGCAGAAATCATATAGAGCTGCATATGTATGCTGCAGAAACGAACCTCTGTGTTGGTATGGCAACCATAACATGTGCAGGGATATGTCAATATGTATGCACAATACATACTCAAATTCTGCTTAGGTTCACATTATAATGTTGTCTTTGTTTATGCTAATGAAGCTTGTATGTACATGTGTGCATTACTATTAAGCAGAGGTAATTTTCTTTGCAAGCACTGACAGACTCACATCACTGAAGATGGCAGCAAGCCTTGCATAACAACATATAAAAGAAAAACATATTTCTCCCTTTTTTCTCTCTCACATGCAATCATAGACATTTGCAGTGAATGCAAATGTAGTGTAGAATGAAAGCCATCAAACATTACTCAATAAAAAAAATACATCAGCTTTTGCTCCCACTGTTTTAAAGTGTGTGTGTGTGTGTGTGTGTGTGTGTGTGTGTGTGTGTGTGTGTGTGTTTACTGTACTGTGTGTCCTATGAATAATTGATATTTTCTGATGTGTGTCTTGGGAACACAGAGTATAATAGGAGGCTTTCAGATGCATCATTATGCCAGTACAGTAAACACACACACACACACACACACAGTCACTGTCTGTAGTCATACCTTTACTTCATTACATTTACTGCCGCATTATAATAAAACATAAATCTGAGAGGAGTTATTTGTTTTGTTTTGCTGTCTCCACGGCAACTATTAAATGCCCTTTCACACCACAGCTGAATGACACCAATGCAATACACTCCACCATGCATGTGCACACAAACATGCACAGCACTGAGGATTGTGAGTAGCCTACAAGCTAAAAGAGAATCAGTCACTGAAGACAAAACAATATAAATGTCAAGTGCAGTATGTTGCTACATGCGGAGCTCAGCCCTGGAGTCATATTGTTAATTTGACTCTGAAAATCCCAAATTCACAAGAGTGTGCATTTGTGTTTGTCTTCTAACAGAGCCTGGTTGGTGCAGCCTCATTAGGAGGTTGAGGAGAGAAATCAAATCAGTGGACCACATGCTGTCCCAAAGGTAGCCTACTCAGCCATCATTTTCTCTTTCCCTCTTTCTGTCAATATCTGATATGATATGATGAGTAGCCCTCTGCTGCATAGGCTACTGTCTGACCCGCCTCTTGCTTAGTGAATCCCCCATTTACGTTTTCTACAGTAGGCTATATTCAGGAGGATATTCACAATTTCCATCTGCCAGTAATGATGCATATGACTGTAGTGACAAAAACGTAATGCCAGAACTATAAAACCGTGGTTAAATATGATAAAGAAGAATAGAAGAATGATTATCAAATTAACACATTTGCTTTCTGTAAATGTAAAAGCCAGGCTAACTAAACCGGTTACCGGTACCCTAACTTTTTAGGAGTGTGTTTTGATAATTTCACTGACTTTATTCGCTTACAACTTTAGTTTTAGCTATAGCAATGGTCCCGAAAAAGACCACTCAAACCGTCCCCTCCTACCTGCAGGAGCTGGAGTCGGTTTCCGGGTGGTTGTTGTTGTCCTCGGTGCCAGACGCTGCCGGTGCCACCGCCACCGCCACCGCCACCGCATCCTCCTCAACCCCGACGTGAGCGAGTGGCTCGGGTTCCAGCTGGGGCACCGGGGCATCGCCAGGGGTCTCCATGCTCGTCGCCGGACGGGAGCGACGATGAAGCGGCGGGGAGACCCACGACAACGCCGCGGCGGGGCTTCTGCACTCTGGCTGGCTGAAGGAGCGGGGACAGGAGCTGCCCGTTGCTCCACCGCCCCGACTCCCCGCCGGATCAGCAAACTTTCTGTTGCTGCTGTTACACAGGTTAGAACCAGCGCTGCCGCTCGCGACCAGCCCGCTGTGACCCCCCCCGGCGCTGGGGTTCGAGGTGCTACAGCCGCTTACTGAAGGTCCGTCTGTGGAGATGCCGCCCGCTCTCCTCCCAGCGAAGTAGTCTCCGAGCGGCGGGGATTGAGGCGGAGGGACAGCGGGGTGACCGAACCACCTCCATCGGATCCTGAGGATCTGCTTCACATCGAACTCCTTCCGCGAGGAAGAGCCCGAGCCGCTACTCGACATTCCAGGGATTGACAAGAGGAAATGGCGGGGGGAGAGCCCTTATTACCGCTCTGCCGTTACAGCTGTACGCCGTAGCCAACTGTACGCGCGTCTCTCCTGGCAACCGCACGCACGTTAACCGCGACTATGTAGTGAGCGGAATATAGCAGAGTATATGTACAGACAGAGGGAGAGAGAGGGAGAGAGAGAGAGTGAAAGAGGGAGGTCTACACAGAGTTTCAACGTGAGTGCCAAAGCTTTTTCATGAACAAATCAAACCACAAACATTTGCTCCAAGGACTCGTTAATGTCACATTGCTGCCAGTGCAGGCCACAGGGATTTTGTAGCAGAGAGGAATGATCATTATTGTTATTATTATCCTATTATCATCATCATCATCATCATCATCATCATCATCATCATCATCATCATCATCATCATCATCATTATTCAATAGGCCAGATAATCAATCAATAATAGCCTAGATGAAACCCAGTCAATATCTTTGCCAACATAGGCTATAGTCTGGGGGAAGATATTTCTCTTTGGGTGTGTCTAGTAGCCTAACTAGTCTGGAACGACGACAGTTAATTTAATGGATAATCCGGCAGCGCCAGATGTTCTGCAGGATGTCCTTCGCCTACACGCTGTTAATGGCAAGTTTTGAAGAACATTTGGATTGTGCAACATGCAGGCCTGCTTGTTTCTTTCGGGGAATGATTGTAAAGATTTACAAAGAATAGCCTATGTTTACGGCATTTATCTAACTGGGACGTTTTGGTACCGATTGGCGGGGATTTGCTATGGAAAAAATAGGCTACACACGGCAATAAACTGGTAAAACCAAATTACATTTATGTATAGCTACAGCAAATTTAAATAGTTCACTGTAGGCTATTGTGTTAACAGTTAACTTTATTTAATATTGTAAGTGGCATTTCCTTTTGCGTGGTAGGCCTACAAATATTCCACCAAAACAAGTTCCTTCCCAAAACCATTTGGCAGATCCGTCGCCCAAGGCCATTGTGATTGGTTTAAAGAAATGCAATTAAACCAAGACCGTTTTTTTCCTCCTATCCAGGAGTGTATGCGGAGGGGCCAGCCAGACCTTACTTCGCAGCGCTGTGGAGACAAGTCTTGCAATGCAAGACTAGTTTGGAGCTGAAACGACAAGTGTTTAAAATAGTGTAAAATGCCTGTCACAATTTTCTAAAGTCCATCTTGAAACTGCATGTTTTGTCTAACAACAGTCCAAAAAATCAACTTATATTTAGTTTACTATAAAACAAAGAACAGCAGCCAATCAAATCTCAAAATTGATAATGGAACCAATGAATATTTGCATTTTTGCTTGAAAAATGACAAACTGTTGCTTGATTATTAAAATAATTAGGCCTACAGATTGATTTTCTGTCAATTGATGAATTGTCTCAGCTTTATTGCCAACACTTTTGTTAATTTATTGTTATATTGATTATTTTTCAAGCAAACACTCCAAACGTTCTCTGGATCCAGCTTCTCCAATGTAAAGCTTTGCTTTTCTATAGTATGTTTATATTTGTCTTTGGGTTTCAATCGTTGGCCAGACAAAATAAGACATTTTTAAAATGTTTTCTTACTCTTAATAGACCAAACTATAACTGATTGATAAATAATTAGATTAATCAATTACAATAATCACCAGTTGCATCCTTAGCTGTGGTACTCAATTGGGACAAACATTTGTTCACACAGTTCCATTGGGATCCACCTGAAAAATCCCCACGATGTAAACCATTCAATTTTAGGGTTATGACTTTTTTTCTTTAAATGTAGCGATAGGGTTGGGATTAGACGGCAGTTTCGGTTATGGTTAGGTTAAAGTCTCCAGGGAATATATAAATGCAATGTCCTCCTATAAAAACGTGTCTTTGTGACTGTGTGTGCATATGCCAGAGTGAGTGAACATGCAGGTTTGTGAGGCTGCAGCAATCATTACATGTTAATCAAAGACTCTGAAATGTAATGAGGCGGTAGACACATCCTCTTTATCATCTTCATTTCTGCCCTGTCTGGCTGTCTTCACTCACTCCTCCCAACACCTTTTTCTCTGTGAGTCTCTGTCTCTGTCCTTTTGCCTCCTAAAAATCCCACTTTGTTTAGAAACCTGGCTGCAATCCTTAAACATACCAAATGTTTAGGCAGATATTGAAAACAGAAAATTGCCGGCATTGCTTCGAATCACCACAGTTGGGGACCTGAGTGTCCTTGAAAATGAAATTGTCCTCACCACATGCGCACAAAACACCTCTTTATTCCCCACTCCCTGCTTCTCCACAAACCATTTGCTCTTCTCCACCCATGACAACACTTCCTTCCTGTCAACCTTTCCTTCTCCCCCCTCTCTTCCCTCCATCTGCAATGCAGCAGCTATTCATAGACAGTAATGATCAGTGGGAGCGGGTCCTGTGGGAGCGGGTCCTGTGGGAGCCATCCCCATTCAGAAGCCATGGCACCAAGCAGACCAGCAGCAGACCAGCCAGAGCCTTCCTCACCTTCCCCAGTAACCCTCGGACGACCACAGGATGTGCCGGTGCCAAGGAGCCGGAACACAGTGTGTTCTGGATGGAGTCACCAGCAGGAGGGGAGGGATGCTTTAGGAGCCCCACTCTAGCAAAAATCAATAAGTCAGACAGCCGAGGTCAGTTTGTGAATTACACAGACGGGAGATGTGTTACTCATAAATTGGCCCGCAGACTAACAGCCAGACTGGGGGACTCATTTTATACCATGAAAAAATTACTGAACGGAGCAGATGAATATGGCCAATTTAACTTTTACCGTTTTTCTTTGCCAGATTCTGAGAAATACAGGGCTTTTCTTCAGTTTCGGGATGTACTGACAACTAAGTCTGCAAGGAGGCCAAAAACAAGCTGCAGTATCATTAAGGCAAAGAAATAATAATCAAGCTGTTTTGGATGATTTTTTTGTGATAACACCAACAGAACAAACTTTATTATTTCCAACCAGAGCACACACATGGAGAGTGAACACAACTCTAAAAGAAACTAAGGACCCAGAGAGTAAACCAATGCATTTCTGCAACACTCACGGTGTAAATGCTGTCCTGTTACTGGGGGAGGGTGGGAATGGGGCTCTGAGGGGGAATGAAGCTGAGGAATGACCGGCCATTCAGCTCTGGTCTCCCTCGGTTGGATCTAATCATTGGTCACTTGGCAGGAGCCTCCTTGAGCCGCCTACTGTTATTGGTCTCCTGGCTGTGGTAGTCAAAAGCTATCACTCAAAACTCTCCGGCACAGCTTTACGGCTCTACAGCACTCTAGACATACACAATCACACAAACACACACACACACACACACACACACACACACACACACACACACACACACACACACACACACACACACACACACACACACACACACACACACAAATACACACGCGCATAAACACAAACACACATTCAAGAAAATGACACCATGAAATCCCATTCACACACACTTTACACTCAATAACCATCCAGTTTATGTGCATTCACACATACCAGCATGCATGCACAAAAGCATGCGTGCACATACGCAAAAGGCGGCATGCAATCCCATTTAAGCACACTTTGTATTCTATACGCATTCAACTACATACACACATACAAACTCCCACAAATACAAATACAGAGCCAAATAAAAACTGGTAGCAGTCATCTGGGGAGAGTTGTCGTAAAAAAGATTTTATGGGGCCAGAAAGTGAAACATTATCTGTTTGGCCTGTCTGTGATGATCAGCTTATCTCTCATGACTGATGTTCATCCTCCAATGGCCTTCTTTCAAACTCTCTCCCTCCTCTCTCTCAGTTTTTTCTCTTCCTTCTGTTCCTCCCCACCCACACTCTCCCCTTTTCTCACCAATCTCCTTCCCAACCTCAATTTCCTGCTCCCCATCCCTGCTATTATACTGTGACACACAAGGGAACGTGTTTGTGTGTTCATGTAACGGTGAGACTGTGGCTGTGATTCCCTGCGGTGGAGACCTGCAGGAACGAGCCATTGCTCTATATAGGCTCACAGGCATACACACATCTCACACACACACACACACACACACACACACACACACACACACACACACACACACACACACACACACACACACACACACACACACACACACACACACACACACATACACACACACACACACACACTCATACATCCACTATACATTCTTCATGCATACAGACAAAAATACAAGGACACACTTTGATTCAAGTCACAGCCCCTTCATGACACACAGACAGAAACACATGCACACACGCTTGCACACGCTCACTGCCTGTTTTCCGTTGTATAATCACAGTGTTGGTTTGTACTGTAGCAGGCGAGTCTGTCCTTGAGACTCAGAGCAGGCTCAGACTGGCCAAGCAAATAATTACCTCTCCACATCAACACTTCGGATCTTCCCAACATATGAATGAGGAGGGAGTGTGTGTGTTTGTGTGTGTCTGATTGCAATTAAATTGATCTGGAGGCACAATATTCAATGTTATTGAATATATGTGCAGGAAGACTTGCAGGGTGGAAGGAGACCCAAGGTATTAGCATGTGTTTATAAGTGTGTGTGTGCCTGCTTATCTTTGTGAGGACCAATTTTAGTTTTAGACATTGCGCATTGGGCTCTATCTGCATTCAGGGTGTGTTTTAGATCCAGACGGACTATGTTGTCCCAGTTTCCTGAGAAGTAACTAATAGAATAGATGAAACAATGAAAGAAACTCAACATCAGTCATCAGCAAATTTTAAGATTCTTCATATTGCTGCTCCTCCCCCACCCTCCCTTTTTTCATCACATTTGTGTGGCATCAGACAGAAACTATGCGTTAAAGTTCACAAGGATTCAATCTCGCCACAATCAGAGCGAACGGTGCCTCAGCCCACTGAACAGTGGAGCGACAAGTCCATTTCTTTAATGCCGGCTTTTCTTTTCTGTTCCCCTTTTGATCACATTCTGTAATAACCTCCTCTGTCCATTTATTAATTTCCTCCTCCACTTCTCTCCCATCCATTACCCTTGTTCTCTCATTTCTTTTGCTATTCTCCCCCCTTCAAGAGATGGATGTACTGTGTGAGAAAGCCCTGCATTAATTAGGTGTCTTGTGTGTGCAACTAGTAGGAGGTTTTGGAGCGCAGGTACAGCAGACTGTAATGAGTGGGAGGGAAAGCAAGAAAGACAGACATTGAGGCAGAGAAAAGAAAAACGAAAGCCTGTGTGATCCGAGAGATGGGAACAGAGTGGCCAAGGATAAAAAACACCCAAACTGCCCACAATTACATCTACGCTTTTCCCTGACAGAGGGAGGCACATGCACATTTTCTATCTGATCATATATTGGAGCAGAAACCTTCCACCCTTCCATCTGACTCTCCCTGCACAGTGTCTCTCTGAGACTTTGACACACTTTTACTGCCATGTTTTATTCAACACAAACGTAGAGAGAAAAAGATGTCATTTCCCTTCAAGGCAGAAAAAGCACACACCACACACACACACACACACACACACACACACACACACACACACACACACACACACACACACACACACACACACACAAAACGCGTAATGGCTATGATCTGGCTTATAGTTCTGGTTCCTCTAATTGCCTTAAGAGTAAAAACAAGGGAGGGAGAATGGATGATGCAAACTGCCAAATTTAACCACATTTGTCAAGCTGTGCATCTGTTTAGCAACCCCAGAGCATGAAGAGGAGGATGATGATGATGATGATGATAATGGGAGCAGTTGTAGCTGAAAGGCAATGGCTTCTGGCTCTCACCCAGTCTAATCATACTCCTAGTGATATCAGCTCCCGCCCAAACACACACCAACATATACATCTTTTGTGAGCAGAGGCAGCCATTAATCAGCTGGGGCCTGACATTTGGCCTTGTTGCACTCTACCATTAAGCTACGTTCAAGTTAAAGTGGTCTGATTGAGAACTCTATTAACCTTGCATTACTGTGCTTAGCCTACATCTTTTGGGGATGAATCTAATGTGCTGGTGTTCCTGGTTGTTACATGCTACAAGGTGTAAAGGGGAATCTAACTCCATAAGGGAGTAAATAAGTTTTGAGTTTAAGGTGAAAGAAAAGGACAACATAAGTTTAATTACTCCTCCACGACTCCTCCAAATCACAGAGAACACAGATGGGATGAGTTATATTTTGAATGTGCACAAAGTTTTGAACATGAGCAGAAATCTTGCTCAAACACATCTGAAATAGTACATACATACATACAGTCCAGGGGTTTATTAATTCATTAAAATTAATTAATGTATCATTGAGGTGAATAATTGCACATTTAAGGAGATTACTTCCCCAACAAAAGACGGAAAAGAGGAGGGAAGAATAAATGATGCTAGGCTAAACTCAGATATAATTAGAAAAGTCGATCGAAAGGAGAATAAATACATGAATGCAATACAGAATGCCTGAGAGCCTTATTGCAATATATTCCATTATGTTTTTATATTTTGAATTGTCCCCTATGTTTCCCTTTACATAAAGATATTTCCAACATAAATTGATTCAGAAAAAAGTATAAATAGGTGCATAAAAATTCACCTGAATGCAGGAAATTATGTGTTTAATGTTCAAAATGTTATGGGGGAGGACCCCCAGACCCCCCGTATCATATGTCGCCACACAGATCTGGAAACAAAACCTTGGTCTTTGGGTTGCCATGTCAGTGGTTGGGCCAAATGTTGGTGCCATCTAAATAACATCTACAAACTAGCCAGCTAAAATGAACATGCTGTTGGGCAAGCCAAATGCTGTTTTGCATTACATTCATTTTATTTAAATGGGTCCGGGCTAAGACCCGAATCTACTCAAGTCCTAGAAACGCCCCTGGTTATGAGATTATATGACCCCTGACAAATCGCACTGCGGCCTTTAGCATCAGCAGCAAATATAACAATGGCTACTTGAATCCATCCAACAATATTCAACAAAATATTTACTGCAAAAGAATACCTCCTTATTGTTTTCATTACAGCCCATCTAAAATGTAGCAGCAAGGCTCCTCACTGGTACCAAGAGGAGAGAAGAAATCTCTACTGTAATATTTTCTTTTACCAGTGAAATTTCTAATTGATTTTAATATTACTTTATTTGTTTTCAAAGCATTGCATTGATTTGCAAAAGCTTATATCACAGAATTTCTGATCAGTTCCTCTTTGCCATTCCAGGGGCCCAGTCAAAGATTATCAAGCCCTTTGCATTGCTGCTCTCAGACTGTGGAACAGCTCGTCCTTCACTGTCAAGTCTTCTCCATCTATTGCCATTTTTAAATCTCATCATCACAACTTCACATCATACTTAAAGGTCCTATGACATGTTGCTTTTTGGATGCTTTTATAATATAATACTAATACTGTATCTGAAGTCTCTTTCCCGAAATTCAGCCTTGGTGCAGAATTACAGCCACTAGAGCCAGTCCCACAATGAGCTTTCCTTAGTATGTCCCATTTCTGTATCTGTATTCTGTGTCTTTAAATGCTATTGAGGAGGAGAGGGGGGGGGGGGATATGGCCTGGACCAACTGCCACTTTGCTTGTTTGCAAGCCATGATGTCTCTCTCTTTCTCATGGGTGAGCCAACTTCTTTGGGCGGGCAAAGCAGAGAAAGGGGAGATAACCTTGCTCCTTATGACCTCATAAGGAGCAAGATTCCAGATCGGCCCACCTGAGCTTTCATTTTCTCAAAGGCAGAGCAGGATACCCAGGGCTCGGTTTATACCTATCACCATTTCTAGCCACTGGGGGACCATAGGCAGGCTGGGGGAATGCATATTAATGTTAAAAAACCTCATAAAGTGCCATGGGACCTTTGACATTACTCACTCAGTTTTATTTTAATCAGTAAATCAACACAGCCTGATTAAATGTATTTGATTTTTCAGCACTTTGGTCAGCATGTTTTGTTTTGGTGTGTTTAAATGCTCTTTAAACACATTGACTTGACTTGATTAAGCTCAGCCTTAAATGAGACATATTATGCTCATTTACAGGTTCATGCTTGTATTTTGGGCTTCTACTAGAACATGTTTACATAGTTTAATGTAAAAAGATAAAACGTTATTTTTCTCATACTGAATATACCTGTATTGACCTTCTAGGCAGACCACAAAAACTGACTGGGTTGTCTTTTTTCATAGTTTGTGGGTTGGTAGACACTCCAGATATCTTGTATGTGCACAAGCACGAAAAAAGTTTTTCATGATATGTCCCATTAAAACCTGCAGAAACAGATTTTCTTTTAAAACTGTTGCCTTTTTTTTTACACATGTGCAGACATAGTCATTTGGTCCATTGTTAATATGAAAATATTAATTAGAGCAGCTTTAAAGACCAAAGTAATCTCCAGGAGAAGAGAAAGTCAGAAGATTAAGATAGCTGCCATCAGCACAAAGAGATGGTGCAATTATATCTTACTAGTGCAGTGCCCGTTGAAAATGTGCCTGTTTGGAACTGGATGATTACTTGGCCTGTGGTAATGTTGCTTGTAGAATTCATAAAAACCAAATTGTACCCCAAAATTACTTACAGAAGGACCCCAAACCACTTCATATGCAACTCCCCTGTATACCCTACTACTAACTTATTTAACTGACAGAGAATGTTGCAGATTGAGAATGTAATCACAAAATATCACAATGAAAATGTGGAGTAATCAGACATTAGCGTCATGGACTCATGGCAGTGCGCTACCCATATTTGCGTTCATCAACCACCAGAGCCGGACTGTGTGTGTGTGTGTGTGTGTGTGTGTGTGTGTGTGTGTGTGTGTTGTGCGCGCACAGAGAGAGAGACAGAGAGACATGGTGTTGTCTCGTGTCGTATGATCGTTAACAAATGTAACATTTCAGCAGAGGTGTTAATACAGGTTTAGTGGCTTGACGGTTAACGGGAAAGTAGGGGATTTGATTCGCAGGTGTATTTTGGCGATGGTAATGTTATTAGTTAGAAGTATACTTAATTAACCTGGAGTGAGTCTGATGAAAAGTGATGTGTCTGCCCAGTTCAGCTCTGAGATTTTCTCGCATTGCACAGCGCTGTGAAGGAATAATCTCCGAGATTACTTTATATTCTGCCTCTGGTTAGAAGTGGTGAACGTAGGCTACAGCTCACAGAAACTTAATAGTGTCTGGCTTTTGTTTGTTGGCAAATGGCTTTTTGTTGAGGTTCCTCTTAGCGAAAAAATAGACACAGAAAAGCGTAGCGCCTTTTTTTCGCCAACCTTATTCCACACAACAATCGCAATGTTCCTTTCAGCTATCCGCTCATGCTCCAGGAAAGTGAAGAAAAGTAAGTTTGGTATATCCAGCAATCATGTAGCTAATGTTGGAAGCAGGAAAAGAATCAAAGGCGGTAATACATTTAACAATATCTTTTGCATTTCTAATCCAAATAACGTCAAACTTGGCACCGCACTTACTCGTGACCGTAGCAAGACACCTGTCAAGTTTGAAATCCATCGGACTAACGGTTCGAGAGATATGCGCATAACACACACACACACACACACACACACACACACACACACACACACACACACACACACACACACACACACTGACAGACAGACAGACAGACAGACAGAGACAGACGTTCCTGCAATTTATAGATAGATGGAAGAGCAGTGTAGAGTTATGCTAAGTAGGTGCTGGTAGATTCGAAAGAGCAAACAAGAAAAAAAGTACACTAATAACCCACCCACTTATTTTTTAGAAGTCAGAATTTCTCACAGCAAGAATCCCATATTTACATAAATTACAACTCTGTGTGCAAAATGATACAAACGATCACTAATCCTTCTGTTTGTGTGTTTGTGTGTGTGTGTGTGTGTGTGCACAGCTCGGGTTGTCTGCTGCTGCTGAAATCGCTGAGGCATGAAGTTTGCAGCTGCACACAACAGGAGATAATACACATCCTGAATTATTGATGGACATGAAAACAACTCATTTTTTTCTTTCTACTCTATTTCTCCATCAGTAACTGTCTCTCTTCCTCTCTCTCTTCCTTCCTCTCCGCCCTCACCCATTTGGCAGTTTAACAGCTCTCTAATGACACTCAACTGGTCTCTCTTTAGTTTGCAAGCAAATACATCTGCACACACACGCACACACAATATTATCTATTCTTAGGTATAAAGCAAGTGCGTTTGCGCTTGCATGATGCACTCAGGTCTCTCTGCAGGGCAGGTGGCAGGTGGAAGAGAGCAAAGTGCTTGCTGTGCAATTTGTCAGTACTCTCGCTCTGTCACTCCTCCCTCTCTCTCTCTGCTCCATTGCTCTTTTTCCTATTTTCCACTGACATTCTTTCTCCATTTCTGTCCATCTCCACAAACCACATTTTTCTGTTATTTTCCCTTTCTGCATTTTACCCCAACGCTGCAGTGCCTTCTTATCCTGTTCACTCTCTTCCTAATTTGGCTGAGTGTTGAGAGAGGAGAGGAAGTAGAAAACACGAGGGATAGAGTGATGGAAAGAGAGAGAGGGAACATTTCTGGCCAAATAAAGAGGTCTTAATAATTTACTCTGCCCTGCTGCCACAGGCCAATCACAACCCATCGCTCCATGTGGGTACCATCAGTCCCTCAATACTGTAATTATTTGAGATGATACACGGATCTAAAAGCTTAACTGTAGAAAACTGAGGCATCAATTAAAGTAGAATTGAACAAGATTTTACAAATTAAATTTAATGATACACATCTGTGCTGTGGCCACATCTCTGTGGCGTTTGTGTTCGGGTTGAAAGATCACGTGGATATTTCTTTTCCTTACTACGGGTCAGAGTTTCTCCAAATAAGTGAAATATTTATAATATGATTGACAACTTGAGTTAGAGGTCAGACACTTTGCAATGTTCAAAAATATGTTCAGCAAGTCGTTTTATACAGCAACTTAAAGCAGCATTTGTTGAATTGTTTTGCCAGTTGGGGGCAGCAGAAGAGGCTATAAACAGCCCTCAGGGAATTCGCAGTTCACACAAATTCAACCAATGACCGTGAATTCAGTGCGACTCGCAATTTTGACCAATCACCACAACCTTACCGCAAATGTGACCAATAACCGGAGTATCCCGCGACTTCAACCAATCACAGCAGTCCCACGTGCCAGACTTTGCGTCAGTATGTGACGCTGAGAGCCACTGACCAAGCAGGAGTGAGAACGGATTGACATAACACACGTACACCAAATAAATTTCCTTGTCTCTGATATGAAGACGAGACGTGTGTAACTCTAACATCTCACATTTACCAACAAAATGTACAGCGAAAGACCGTGCAAAACATTTCAGACCGTCCTCTATACATTTTAACATCAAAATCTGCTGTAACGATTTTTCACTCTGAGTGGCTGAAAGCTGCTGCTGTTTTTACTGTCGGTTCTCTGCAGCGGGTGGGGCTGCTGCTCAGTTCCCCCCGCGACTGACGCGCGCACACACAGAAACACTTAGATGGAGACAGGAAAACCCGGAGATGAGACATACATGATTACCTAAATTGAGGACAGCTTCTTATTGTAAGTGCAATGATAAGTTAAAGTCCAATAAGTGAAATCGCAACTTCATTTCAACAAAAATACAAAAGACTTCGCAACTTTTAGCTACATTTTTTACAAAAGCTGCCACAAATTCAGGCATTTTGGGCCACAACAATCTAAAAAAAAGGCCGCGAAATCCTGGAGGGACTGGACAACACTGACATCTGTGTGTTGCCATTCTTAAAATCCCTTCAACTTCGAGCTAGCAAGGCACACGCTGAAAATGGCAAGTTTCGAAGAAAATTTTGATTGTGCAATAAAGCAGGACTGCTTGGTTCTTTTTTTTTTTTGGGCATTTCGGACTTTAATGGACAAGACAGCTAGGTGAGAAAGGGGAGAGAGAGGGGGAAGACACTCAGGAAATCGTCACAGGTCGAACTCAAACCCTGGACCTCTGCGTTGAGGCATAAACCTCCTATGTAAATGTGCACCTGCTCTAACCACAGAGCTAACCCAGCCACGGCCTGCTTGGTTCTTTAAGGTAATGATTGTAAAGATTTACAAAAACATGTTTACGGCATTTATTATCTAACTTGGACGTTTTGGTACTGATTGGAGAGGATTGCTATGGACAAAATACACACAGCGATACACTGGTAAGAGCAAATTAAGTTTAAAGGTCCCATGACATGGTGCTCTTTGGATGCTTTTATATAGGCCTTAGTTGTCCCCTAATACTTTATCTGAAGTCTCTTTCCCGAAATTCAGCCTTGGTGCAGAATTACAGCCACTAGAGCCAGTCCCACAATGAGCTTTCCTTAGGATGTGCCATTTCTGTATCTGTAGCTATTGAGGAGGAGAGAGGGGGAGGCAAGGTGAAGGGTGGGGGTGTGGACTTGACCAACTGCCACTTTGCTCGTTTGAAAGTAGAGAGTGACACGGGAATCAATTGTCGCTCCCATCCCATCCCAAGCCCACGAAAATACTCCCGTCACATCCCGATCACGGGACTGCTCCCCAAAAGAAATCCTGTCCTGCAAAATCCAGAGAGAAAGACTCCCGAATCCCGTCCCGCTCCCGTTTCGTTCCCTATGTTGTCTAAAGTTATCAGACTCTGTGTGTGTGTGTGTTTGTGCTTGTGCACTGCTGCAGCGATGGCCGAGGGAGCGAGAGCAGCTCCTCTGCTGCGCTGATGTTGTGTGAATGCAGCATTGCAGAGCTGTTGGTCTCTCACTGCTGGGTGGGTTAGGGTTAGGTAGTGAATTTTTCGAGACTCCCGTGGGTCACGGTATTCCCAATCAACAAACGTATTGGGAGTTGTAAGTGGTTCTCTTTTCTAAAACGAAATGCCTCCCAATCTATGGGCGCACTCACCGCATTGCAGCGTCATTTCTTAATTTAATCTCCGGCTCCGTCCCGCTCCCGTTGATTTCTATGCTTGATCCGTCCTGAACACGTTACCGACAGTGAAACTGACTCCCGAAAAATTTTCACCCTCTATTTGAAAGCCATGATGTCTCTCTCTCATAGGTGGGCCAAATTCTCTGGGCGGGCAAAGCAGAGAAAGGATGAGGTAACCTTGCTCCTTATGACTTCATAAGGAGCAAGATTCCTGATCGGCCCATCTGAGCTTTCATTTTCTCAAAGGCAGAGCAGGATACCCAGGGCTCGGTTTACACCTATCGATAATTCTAGCCATTGGGTTAATGTTAAAAAACATCATAAAGTGAAATTTTCATGCCATAGGACCTTTAACCATATATCCAGCTAATTTAAATAGCACACGTTACTGTATTGTGTCAATAGCTAATATTTTATGTTGTGTTTTCTTTTGCGGGGTGAAAATGTTCCACCAAAATGTTCCTTCCCGAGAGTATTTTGCAGAGCCACCATTGCTGTGTCCGGAGCTTAGCGCCACCCAAGACAATTGCATTTCTTTTAAACCATTTACAAACAACCTCCTATCCCAGACCTTACTCCACAGCCTGTGATTATAGATCTGGCAATGCAAGACTAAGCTAGTTAATATAAGAATATTAATTAATGCACATCAAGCTGCTGACTAATGACAGGTAGAAGGTGCGTGAAGCCTGAAGAGAAGGTGATGAACACACACACACGCACGCACGCACACACGCACGCACACACGCACGCACGCACACACACACACACACACACACACACACACACACACACACACACACACACAAAGATTCTACTGTTATTCGAGGCAGCGCTCTATCCAGCAAGCTCTCAGATTGGTTGGTCCAAGGAAGGTCACCTTACCCCCTTCTCCCACCGATCATTGATCCATAAACCTATGAGACAAAAGAGGGACACAGAGGGAACAGAACGGGCATATACAGAGAGAAATCGAATGAGACAGGTAAAAGAGGAGAATTAAAATGTAATCAATGAATAATATAATAGCGATCAATAAGTAAAATTCTGGCTGCTCCGATGCCTGAATGTCAGTCCAATTATTAAACCAATCACGGCCCACCAGTCACAATCTTAAAGTAATTAGTCAGCCAGTCGACACTAGATCAATTGTTGATCAATTCTTCACTTGGTGTGAGTGTCGGAAAGTGATGCCTCAGTGTTTTATTTTGGCCATTCTAAAGAAGAAAGAAAAGAGACAGGATGGACGAGAATAGGAGCAGCCAGCAAGAGGCGACCCTCTCCTTCACATATTCAGCATCAGTGTTTCTTTTGATTATTCCTTTTGCTGCTGGCAGTATTATCACACCTTTATAACCAGTGACCAAATACACATCTGAAAATGCATTATTGAAAAGGCAAAACTGCCTCTTAAATGCTTTCAGACATTTTTGCAATGACATCCTTCATACAGAGAGAAAGATTACCAGTAGATCAAAAATGAGTAAATGCAGGAAATCACTGGAATAGAAGTAGATGATCGGCAAACTGAGAGGAAAGGAGTAGCACAAACAAATTAAATTACAAAAAAAGTCTTGTATTTTCCAAACAGAGTCTTATTCACATAATTGTGTCCATCTTGACTACTGGGTCATGCTCATTTTCCACTCCCCACCTCCATTGTAAGGACTTGGAAAACACAGACTCCAGCAAAACAATGTATGTCCTAAAGCTTTCCAGATAAATGTCAATGTTACATAAATCAAAATTTCAAAAACGCGTCTCTGAAACCGACTGAAAATACATACAAAAACACAGAAATGAGCCCCCTGGATGAACTATTATTGCAGCTTGCTGTATATAGATATACAGGGGCAACTAGCCACAAACCAAACAGCTGCATATTTATCTGAACACACTGATATGTTTACATGTGTGAGGGTGTGGGACGCTGTTGATGTAGCATCTGTGCACGCTAAGAAGTAGCAACTGAGATCATTATTGTTATTGTTATTGTCCTCTAAGGACATAAAAAAAAGTGCAATAGCTGGTTATTCCGTGGAATATTACAAGAAGGAGTCATTCAACTTTGATAGCTGACTATTCAAATCAGAGTATATATATAGTTGAGGAAACAGACAAATCGAATTTGGATTAAAGACAAAGAAAAGCAGCAGAGGACCGTCCTGCAAGACAATGTACCAGAAATGTAAAATTTAAGTTTATTTGGGAAGCTTTTGGAAGCTTTCATTATTTGCTACAATGTACACGTTTAGCATGACCCATAGTCAGAATAGTCCCGATTATAAGAATACAAATTTTCCTTTAGAGAGTATTTAAGGGTGGTTTGAAGTTATTCTCATGCTTAGGTTACTTCCATTTAAACCCCTAAAACTGTGGACTGTTTGGCTTAAAACATCCAAAAGAAAGTCTGTGGATAAGTGCAGGAGAAAAGGAACATGGCAGGATGAAACAGGTTTGTATAAGATTTAGAGGTTGTGTTACCGATGACAAGGAGGAACAGATAGGAGACATTGTCAGGAATTACTGGAGGATGTGGGCATTTAGAGGACGCTAACGCTGCATCTTATAATCTCATAACTGGCCTTTGGTACTTCATATTTTAACATGAGGGAGTTTGCATCTGGTTTATTGAGAGAGTGAGATAATGAATGAAATCACTTTGTGTGTATGCGTGTGTGTGTGTGTGTGTGTGTGTGTGTGTGTGTGTGTGTGTGTGTGTGTGTGTGTGAAGAGAGTCTGGAGATGGGTGATAAAATGTTAATCAACCTGTAATGGCTTGAATGTTCTTGCTGATGTATGATTATAATTATCCATGCCAAAAACAAATACAATAAACAATATAGAATAAACCTGCATCCTCTGAATGATAGGACATTTCTTTCATCTAAAGCACAAAACAGAGTTTCATAGAAAATGCAAGAAAAAGCCAATGTCACCGAAATGTCAAATCTACCAACTGGCTTTCTCCAAAAACACCTGCTTGCTGCTCCTTTTCTAGAAAACTCATGAATAACATTATCCTAAAATAAAATTCCTAAAATAACATTTGCTCTCATGCATGAGAAACTGTGTTTGTGTGTGTGTGTGTGTGTGTGTGCCGCCTTCCATTACAACATCAGATAGAAGGCTCATTTTATTCTCATTGTACAAGCTGCTCTACAAGACATAACAAGAATATTCAGCTCTAGAAATACCGCATGATTTACAAACCAGGTAGAGAAAGAGAGAGAAATGTGTTCATCTTTATCAAGCTTTTACAGTGTATGCTTAACAAGCTCTACAAATAGGAGGGTCATCACAGCACAAATAATGCATTCAAACCTCCACAAAACAAAACCACCAGGAAGGCAGACCACTGAGAGTGACGTACATTAGATCATCTGTACCCTCTTCATCCAAACAGTGACTCATTTCAGACTGTAGTGAAATTTCAACTCAAATCACTCCATGATGCTATTTAACTACTACATGGAACTGACTCAGGTGTTAATATGTGACTTAAGTGTGAAATATCAGTCAACAAGTGGTCGTATATCTTTAATCTCATAATCTTAATTCTCTAAATCTGAGTCACAGCCGGTGAATTCCAGCAACTGAGGGAGGAGGACTCAAATGCTGACAAACACACAGCAGGCAAGGAGGTAGGATGAAGTTAAAGGTCAGGAACAGGCTTACATGTTGGCAACAGGTTGGCAGTCCGAACAGTCACACAAATCCAAGAGGTCAGGTCCAGTTCTGGTGAGCAGGTTAGGAATAGGCAACAGGTAAAAATCCAGGAAGTGAACTGGTAACTTTAGATTTAGGTTCAGGTACTGAAGGGAGGAAAGCTAAAGCTAAAGCATAAGCAACATTGTGGCAGGGAATTAGTGGAAATGGGCCAGTATATATATATATATATATATATATATATACACAGTACTGTGCAAAAGTCTTAGGCAGGTGTGGAAAAAATGCTGTAAACTAAGAATGCTTTCAAAAATATAAATAATGATTGTTTATTTTTATCAATTTACAAAATGCAAAGTGAGCGACCAAAAAAACATATAAATCACATCAATATTTGGTGTTACTACCCTTTGCCTTCAAACCAGCATCAATTCTTATAGGTACACTTGCAAAAAGTCAGGGAACGTTGAGGATCATAGACGTATTAGTCGGCCAAGGAAACTTATTGCAGCAGATGAAAAACACATCAAGCTTATTTCCCTTTGAAATCGGAAGATGTCCAGCAGTGCCATCAGCTCAGAACTGGCAGAAACCTGTGGGACCCAGGTACACCCATCTACTGTCTGGAGAAGTCTGGCCAGAAGTGGTCTTCATGGAAGAGTTGCAGCCAAAAAGCCATACCTCCAACATAGAAACAAGGCCAAGCAACTCAACTATACACAAAAACATAGGAACTGGGGTGCAGAGAAATGGCAGCAGGTGCTCTGGACTGATGAGTCAAAATTTGAAATATTTGGCTGTAGCATAAGGCAGGTTGTTCACCGAAGGGCTGTAGAGCAGTACAATAATGAGTGTCTGCAGGCAACTATGAAGCATGGTGGTTTTGGGGCTGCATTTCTGCAAATGGAGTTGGAGATTTGGTCAAGATTAATGGTGTCCTCAATGCTGAGAAATACAGGCAGATACTTATCCATCATGCAATACCATCAGGGAGGCGTATAGTTATAGTTATAAACTTATTCTGCAGCAGGACAACGACCCCAAACATACAGCCAAGGTCATTAAGAACTATCTTCAGTGTGAAGAAGAACAAGAAGTCCTGGAAGTGATGGCATGGCCCCCACAGAGCCCTGATCTCAGCATCATCGAGTCTGTCTGGGATAACATGAAGAGACAGAAGGATTTGATGAAACCTACATCCACAGAAGATCTGTGGTTATATATTGTATATTAGTTCTCCAAGATGTTTGGGATAACGTGCCAGCCGAGTTCCAAGTTTACCTAAAATAATTGATGCTGTCTTGAAGGCAAAGGTTGGTCACATCAAATATTGATTTGATTTAGATTTCTCTTCTGTTCATTCACTGAATTGTGTTAATTGATGAAAATAAACTATTAACACTTCCATTTTTGAAAGCATTCTTAGTTTACAGCATTTTTTCATACCTGCCTAAAAGTTTTATGTACTGTATATATATAACCTCAGACTTAGGTAAATGGAATGCAGCAATACACTGCAGACTGAGGGAAATGAGGAACAGGTGAGCATCTAGGCAGGGAAGGTCAGGTGATGGAAAAGGTGGGAAAAGGGTTACTGCAGGGCAGAAAAGAGACTGGACCTGCAATGATAGGAGGAAGATGGCAGGGGAAACACAGAGCACACAACAGGATGAATACTAGGAGCTGATCACCTTATAAAGTTGTTGTGGTGAACGTAGTGTCGCATTGTCAGACCTTCCTCCACAGCGCTGCGGAGGAAGGTCTGGCTAGTCCACACATCATTCTGGGATAGGAGAAAAACGCGCTCTGGTTAATTGGCATTTCTTTAAACCAATCACCATCGTCATGGGCGGCGCTAAGCGCTGGACGCAGGTATGGTGCCTCTGCAAAATAGCCTCAGGAAGGAACTTGTTTTGGTGGAGGCGAGCTCTGGAATTAAAATGGCTGTAGAATGTATAATGAGAATTTTACTCCAAAAAAAGATAAATATAATTAGATTTTCTGTTCTAGCTCGGATGGATGTTCCTGAATCGACCGGAGTTTAGAGTACCAACACAAGGAAAGGGGAAGACTAGGGACATCTGGACGAAAATGAGGGACATTTGGTGGAACTTATGGTGGCACCGGAACAATCCCGTAAATGAAACGTTGTTGATATAGACTATGGTGAACGTGATACCAAACAGTTGCCTGTTTATCCATCCAGCAAACAAGTAGCAACATCAGCGTTTATTTAAAGGTATATGAACTTGTGAACTTACATTATCCCAAATGTTTCAAACAATCTTCAAACCCAGAGTAACCTGTAATTTTATTCAAGTTACAGTCTGTAATATTTAGCTGCTTATCAATGGCGCATACATCAGCGCTGTGGTTGTCTGCCAGGTTGTCTGTCATAAATTTACATTTTATCAAGTTTTTAAGCCACATGTTTACAATACACTTTTTAGATCTTGATCTTTTTTAACCATATATTTTACACAGATGAAGGATTTTAGTCATCGGACATCTGTGTTACGGAACGGCACTGGAGGTTGGACTCAAAAGCAGATGTGACACAGGACATACGTTTAAGTGATTTAATAAAGATAAATATATACAGTGAATAGTGCAAGGGGCAAGGGGGTGTCGTGCCCAGGGGATCCAGTGGGGAGTGGTGGGTGCAGTGTGCTCTCCAGAGCGTGCCCAGTAAAACAGTGTCTCTTGTTTGTGGCGTCGACCATGTGGTAATGGCGTCCTCCAGAGTCCAACAAACAATTCCAACACATGGCAAACCTCCTTGAATCCAGAGAGAAGCAGGCAAGCAAGCAAGCAGGAACAGGCAGAATCCCAAAAAACAGGAACAGGCCAAAAACACAGAAACAGTGGCAAGCAATCCACTGACAGAGGTAAGCATCACCAAACAGCAACAATGATCTGACACAGACAAAATAAATTACACAGAGTCTAAATACACAAGGAAACAAGGGTTAACAAGGGACAGGTGACATAAGGGCTGGGAAACAGGTGAAAGACATCAGACAATCACAAAGGCGGGAAAACCAAAAGACAGGAAGTAAAACAAGACATGACAAGGGAGAAAAACAGACAGGAAACAGAACAAATACACAATCATAACAGTCTGGATCTTAAGTTATCAGAGAAACAAGCTGAGCAAACGTTAGCAGCAGCTCGGCTTGCAGTCACTCCGATGACGAGCCAAACAGCGTCAGAGAAAGGCTGACTTTTAACGCAAAACTGCTTTATTAAGGTTTTTACCAGTTTTAATCACCTGGCTTCATTTGTTTTGGAGACCTCTGCGGATAATTTGGCTCCCGGTAAAAACGTTAAGAATAATGAACACTGAAGGAATCCTAAACTGAAGAAGCTGACTGCAATAATAACAACAACTCCACTGATCCCAAGCTACTTTACGGCATCACCAAACTGCATCTTTTGTCATTGCTTTGATTGAGAGACCCCTGTGACAGAAAATTAAATAATGTACGTTTAAAGTCATGTTTGTGTCCAACTGATGAACTTAAAAATCTAAAGCTTGATCTCAAGCTATTTATGAGGGGAATCTCTGTAGCCAGATGTTCCAATTAGTAGGTATTAGGCAGGTGATATACAGCAATGTGCAACCAAAACAATGAGCTGAAAGACATTAAAATGCTCTTTAGAGCTGATGGGAACTGCAAAGTTGGGTTGATACAGTAATTATCTGTGGGTTTGTTATTATGAGTGAAAACTTTCACATTATAAATAGACATTTATAAATAATACAGAAATATTAGTAAGTAATCAAAAAGCAAATCTTTAATTTAATTCTGAATAAATACAGAAACAACAAATATAGCACTGAATGTTGAGTGAGTTTATCCTTCTAATAAATACTCTGAATGGTTCTGACTTTGATGTGTATAGAATAAATGGGGTGCATTTCTTTCTCAGCTCTTATAAAAAAAGGGAAATATTACTTTTACTCTTGAGGGATCACTCCAAAGACTTTTGGATTGATTATTTCAATGAAAGATTGAACTGATGTGAGTATATAATACACCTATTTATCATGCATTTTATTGAGCTGTTATGTTTGTATGTTTTTATTGTTTTTATGATGCATTTGTATTGCATCCCTGCCTGCAAGCCTGCTTTCCCTTTCAGGACGATAAAAGTTGATGGTGCGAGTTGCGACCAATAAAGCACTAAGTACACCACAAGTGTAAAGTGTTCATGTTAAGTTATATCAACATAAACAGGATTTTCACTTCAATTTCAATATATAGAATGTAAAACTACTGAAATTCTATGCTAGAAAAAAGCATTTCTACTGAGCAACCACCCTGTGTGCAGAAGAATTTGTTCAGTTGGCAGGCTTGAAAAAAGGTGCAATTGGAGCACATTGATTTTTCCTCATGTTAAAAAGCTTTTATTGACATGGCATTTTCTCACCAGAGAAGGTTACAGAGGAGAGAAGAGAGGGAGGGAGAAGGTGAAACATGAAGGGATACAAAAGAGATGCAGCACCATGATGGCTCTGCACTTCCTGTAAATTTACCCCACTTTAGCTCACTTTAGTGTGTGCTATCTTTTGAAGTACTGCCTATCCCAACACGCATGCACACACACACACACACACACACACACACACACACACACACACACACACACACACACACACACACACACACACACACACACACACACACACACACACACACACACACAGACAGACAGACAGACAGAGACAGACAAACTTTAAACTCTGACAGACAGCATGAGATGCCTCTCCATATTTCTTTTAGTAAACAAAACACTAAAGAAGGGACAAGACAAAGACTCGAGGACATACTGCATTCACTGCACATACAACTAATATAAAGCACCATGATTCATACAGACAGGCAGCGAGACAGACAGGCAGACAGGCATATTATATAGCCACAAGGGGGGGATGAGTCTGGAAACCTTCATCACCTTTAAAGGTTCGCTCATAATCATAATCTCTCTGTGAAACATCGTAATTTCGCCATAAAGAGTCATAAAGCTTCACAGTGGCTTCGTCTCTGGAGAGCCAGATGACACCTTACTTCTGACACAGCACTAAATCACCATGCTCTCCCATCTCCCCTTCCTCCTCTTCGTTTTTAATTGAAAAAACATACTCACTACTCATACCTAATTTCCTACTATTTCTTTCCCATTTGTCTCTTCTATCTTGTTTCCCATAATTTCAAAATACCTTTGACACAGTCAATACACTGTTAATGAGCACACCATTAGCTCCGTTTAAACATGCATATTTTAAATACAATAGGCTCAGAAAGGAGAAAATTAAACCTGCAATAACAATTTTTTTTGGCCAACTGGAGGCAGCGCATACATTTCATGAGCACAACATTGACATGTTGATATGGTTAACTTCTTAGCAAACAGTTGCTTATTTACACATCCTGGAGTTAACGTAGCAATATATTCATTCAGTTGGAGGTCTGGCCACCTTGGTGATTGGCCAATCAAACTAAGAAATACTAAGACTGTAGTTTTGCCATTATCTGTGTTTAAGTGGATGTCATTAAAGACTTTAACAAGAGCCGTCTCAGTGCTGTGGTATGGTCGAAAACCCGACTGGAAGGCATCAAAAATATTGTTTAGGGACAAGAAAAGGTAGAGTTGTTGAAAAAATGCTTTTTCAATGATTTTACTTAAAATATATTTTATTTATTTATTTTTATATTGATCGTATTATTAATAATACTAATGAAGATCCATGGCTGGTTATCGAAAATCATCAATTACAACCAAATAGTTTATTATCCATCTTGTTCTCCAAGAAGAAAGTAAAGACTGATAACTTTGTTGTCAACAGTACATGTGGAAAAAAACTAAGCAGATTTTAAAGATGGAGATTGGTACTCCAACACATATTAAGATTTGGAATAATCCGTCTGTTAAAATTCAAGGTACTGAATTAAGGTGGAAAACTTGGATGAATGGAGGTATCGAAGCATTATCGGATATCATTAGCTCAAATAATATATCTTCATTTGATACACTAAAGGATAAATTTAAACTAAAAGACTCAGATATATTTAAATATATGCAGTTAAAGAACTGGGTCAAAGAGAACTGTGATATAGTGAATGATGTTCCAGAAAAGATAAAGACCCTCTTGGAACAAAGTAAGGGAAAGAAAAAATGTATAAGTGTTATGTATGATTATCTCAATAATGTAGTAATCAATTGTAATCTGTTAACTAAAATATATGAAAGCTGGGACAGAGATATAAAGGACTTCAATGCTAAAACAAAATGGAAGGAGTGCTTAAATCTAACATATAAAGCCACAAAATCGTAGCTTGATTCAATATAAATTAATGACTAGAATCTATTATAGTAGGGATAAAATTCATAAGTTTGATGCATCTTCCCCCCACCTGTTTAAAGTGCGGTAGTAGTGACTATCTCACTCATTCATTTTGGTACTGTGAAAAAGTAAAGAAAACCTGGCTTGATATTGAGAGATGGCTCTCTAACATTTGTAAACAGAAATTTGTATTTACACCAGAAGCCTGCTTACTCCAAAATGTAACAAAAATGAAATATCCTATGGGATGGCAATTAATATTTTCCTCATTAGTTTATAAGAAGTTGTTGTTACAAAATTGGAAAAATACAGATACCCCAGGGTTGGAAAAATGGAACAATGTAATGAAATATTACCTAAACATCGAGAAAACTCTGTCAGTGGACAAAAATAAACGAAAACAATTTAACTCTGTGTGGAAACCAATATTTGACGCTCTGTAATCAGCCCAATGCTAGCTCTGCTCAACTCATTCTGTATTTTACTTTATTTGTTTGTAAATCTAACATGGAAACATTAAATTATTCACTTTTTGTTTTTTCTCTAAACAGCTTACTTAAGGAGCACCATAAGTGTAATTTGTGTGTGTGTGTGTGTGTGTATGTGTATGAGACATTATTATTATTATTATTATTATTATTATTATTATTATCATTATTTCGGTTGGTTAGTTTTTGCTTTGTTTTGTTTTTTTTCTTCTTTGTTAGTATGACTTGTCCTGTGCGTTGTAACTTGTCCGGAATGTGTCTAAATACTTGTTTTGTTTGTCTTGTCTACTGTTTCTTGTTTTGTGTGTAAAAAAAGAAAAGAAGAAAAGAGTACTGTATGGATAAAGTAAAAGGGGAATGAGCATTGTGAATTATTTATTTTCTTCCCATACTGTAAAGAGGATATTTTTTTAAGACTGGTTAACACTTGGATGGACTTGGACTGGAAACCAGGTTGACCAGGTTGTTTGCCTCTCTGTTTTTTGTTGTACTTGCATAATAAAAACAATTCTAAAAAAAAAAAAATGGAAGGTTTGATATCGGCTTATAGTTGTCCATTAATGACGTATCTAGTTTGTTCTTTTTTAAGGGTGGCTTGATGCAGTTTTCAGGGCCTGTGAGAAGATACCTGAGTGAAGAGACATGTTTACAATCTGTAAAAGATGTGAAGCCAAACAATTTGAAACATTTTTGAAAAGGCTGGTTGGTAAAATATCAAGGCAACAGGAGGAGGTTTTCAGATGTTATATAATGGTTAATTTCAGGTTATTTTGGTTAATAGTTTGAAATTGTGCTATATTGGAATTTGTTTTTCCTGAACACTGTGACAACGCATACCCTGTACCTGATATGGAGGCACTGACTCTTTGTCCAATTTTCTGAATTTTTTCACTGAAGAAGATGGCGAAGTCATTGCAGGCCTTGGTGGATAAAAGTTCAGATGCTACTGGTACGGGTTGGTTAGTTAACCTATCAACAGTAGCAAACAAAGCACGTGAATTATTATTGTTTTTAGCAATAATGTCAGAGAAGACGGACCGCCTTGTATAAGTCTCTCTTTATAGGTGTCATAATGGACCTGGAGATTAGTTTTTCGCCACCTGCGTTCAGCTTTTCGACACTCTCTTATTGACATGGCAACAAGTATGACATTTCTCCATGGAGATCTTTTGTTACTATAGACAACTTTGATCCTTGGGATCCGTGGGAGCAATGGCATCAATAACATTTGTAATTTTACAATTTAAATTATCTACAAGCTCAGTGACTGAGGCCCCAAAAATGGCGGGTGTGGAGGAAAAAAGCTGAATGAATGATTCACTGGTGTTTTTTAGTGATGTATCGTTTTCTTATTATCTTTGTTTGAACACTTTTTTGCACAGAGATAGAGCCGTTAAAGAAAATACAGGAATGATCAGAGAGAGCAACATCTGTCACCACAACCTTGGAAATGTTCAGACCTTTAGAGATAATCAAGTCCAGAATGTGTCCCTTATTGTGTGTGTTGTGTGTTACACAATCAAAGTCAGTACAGATCATAGACAGCAGTTCAGTAAAGTCATCGAAAAACGCTGCACAGTATCTAGGTGGTCTGTAGATATTTAGAAATATAGCTCGAGAGGAGGACCTTAACTGAAGAGTCACATATTCAAAAGAAGCAAAATTTCCATAAGATAATTGTGTACATTGGAATGAGTCTTTAAACAAAATGGCGACTCCACCTCCTTTCTTGTTCGCTCTATTCTCGGTCATAAAACTGAAGTTGGGGGGAGCTGACTCGATAAGAACAGCAGCACTGTTATTCTGGTCTAACCAGGTTTCAGTTAAAAACATAAAATCAAGATTGTGTTTGATAATAAAATCATTGATTAAAAATTATTTTCCTGCTAAAGACCTGACATTCAGTAGGACTATTGTTGGTGTGTTAAAGGAATTATCTGCCTCATTTGTTGGGACAGATTGTGGCTGACGGGGAATAGGTATTAAATTGACTATGTTTGCAGTTGAGTGCTTCTTATTGTTTTGCGGATCTATTATTGATTCTAATTGGGATTCGAACTGCTGTAGTGATTCATAAAACATTTCAAAACATTTTATGTGTAATTAGGCATTACAAATAGCCTAATATTTTTGTATTTTGTGTTTGTTTCAAATTCTATGCCAACATGAACAGGAAGTCCTGAAAGAGCTTGAAGTGGAAAACTGGAGTGTGACATGCAACAACAGTAGGAAAGTGAAATTGCAAGGACCCCAAAAGAGAGACTAAATGAACACAGAAAACAGGCGACATGAGCTGTCACAGCATCAAACAGTGGATGTACAGAGAAAGATCAAGGAGGCCATTCACAGATGACATAACAACATATAAGCCAGCTCCATTTGCTGAAGAGGTTGAGTGAGGTGAGATGAGGTATAAGATCATAAGTGAATCTTTGAGCTTTTATTGTATTATTCAGTTGCATATACTGTTCTTATATATCAAGAATGAACTTCCATGCTCATATACAAATAAAGTTGTTGACTCAACTTGGAGTTATCATGATCATGTTGGGGTTTGTAGCAGTCTACAAACATGTTAGTGGCTCTGTGAGGCTGTATAGTACTTATGTACAGCTGTGCTTTGAGCTCAATGTGAATGTCAGCATGCTAACATGCTCATAATGACCATGCTATGTTTATATTAGCAGAAAAAAGGTTATCATGTTCACTGTCTTAGTTTAGCATGTTAGCATGCCAATATTTGCTAATTTGCATTCAAATCAAAGTATAGCGGTGGCTGATGGGAATACCATTAGTTTTTCATGTATTTGGTTGTAAACCAAAGTATTGGGCCATAGGTGAGATAGTCTGCAGAGGCAAAAATGTCAGCAGGAGGAGCTCTGGAGTGGTATTTTTCTTGTCTCATTAGTATGTTGAATTTTATTCTGCTGTATGACTGATGCAAAGTCTGTGAGATGAGCAAGTTTAGATTCCATTAGACGCCTTTATTATTTCCCAGGGAGTAAACAAGTTTGTTCACCCATGCACAATGACAAATAACAAAAGAGACACAAGTCAGATGGGTCACCGCAGACAATGTATGAAAAACATGCCAAAACAACAGTACTAACACACAAACTCAAACACATATTCAGGGAGGACATTAGTGTAGCCCAGGAGATGCCAAACCACAATATTAAAATAATTTTATGAATGCAATCAATCACTTAATAAATAAAAGGCCGACCACAAGTGATAAAAAATGGGACTGGCCACAGATGTAAAATTCAGATGTAACAATACATATAAAAGATAACCTTGAAAAATATGTAAATACTTTTAATATATTTTAATTTAAATTCAACCTATATCTCAAAAAACATCCAAGTATCACAACTTATTCAACTGTTTCACAGCTGTGGGCAAAAATGAGACTAATTCTTTCTGTGAAGCATCTTTGTGCATTTTAGACTACAATAAACCCCAACAACAAACAAACAAACAAACAAACAAACAAACAAACAAACAAACAAACAAACAGGGGACGACCTTTAAACTGAAGTATGGTTTGAGTTCTCAGGAGACAAACCAGTTATAACAGACTGATTTAATGTGGATCACATAATAACAAACTGCTTTCAAAATCCTAACAAACCTGCTTCATCTCTTTTCTCTCAACACAAACACAAAACCGTGTAAAGGATGGAAGATAATTTCAAACCACTGCAGCTTCTGATGTTTAGCCTATCACCATTGAACACCATTGTAGCCATTTAAAGCAGATCCAGGGAAACAACCACAACCTGTGCTGAGCCTGCATGCAGAGCACAGCCTGTTGTTAAATATCCTCTCTTGTAAATACCTAATCTCATCATGCTGTTAAATTAAATCTCTGAACTCTCTACATCAGATTCTGCAGTAATTTAGAGCTCCAAAAATAGCCCACATACAGTATCTCTCAAGTGATTTCAGTCCGAGGTGATGCTGTAGACGGTCAGTGTGTCTGACACCATTTATAGTTAAAGTTCATTATATTTAGCAAATGACTGGGTCTTGAAAAAAATGTAAGTGCTTAGAAGGAAACCTGTCTTCTGGATCTCACACACATACACACACACACACACACACACACACACACACACACACACACACACACACACACACACACACACACACACACACACACACACACACACACACACACACACACACACACACACACACACACACACACACAGCCAGTCAGCATTTGTACTGCACTGTTGTGTTCATCATTAGAGCTTCTGACAGCAGCATTAAAAGTGATGAATGCATACTGTTAGCTCTATGTGACAGGCGGCAGTAAACAAATCATTTTTTTGATTGAGTCAAATATTATAATGGTCTGAAGGTATGCCAAAACACCAAAGTGGATATTTTCTATAAACAAGTCCCAAGTTCTGCCAGTGATCTCTGGAGGCTGCAGAATACATTACAGCTCATAAAGGTATTGCACCGAATGAACAACATAATGACAGCTTTGCTTTAGAGTCATTCTTGAAGAGGAGCTAAACAACTAACATTTGTCCTGAGGATGGTGCCAGAGAAAAAGCCAATGGGGTCAAATCAAAAGATTTAACTGTGGGAGTGTACTTATCCATTGTCAGTGTATTACTTACAGTAGATGGCTGTCTTATTTTCCTGTTTATGTTGGTTCGTCAGTGAACACAGCAGAATCACAGTAGTAGTTTCCAGCTGGTCTCCTGAAAAATGTGAAACACTGATTTCACTTTATTACTGCAGCCAATTTTTTTTTGATCAGGCGTTTAACGCTCCTCTGTTATCTTTTAACTTTCAGCTTCTATCTGTGTGGAGCTGTGAGATAACAGAATAGCTTTACAAAGCATTTTTTTTTTATCAACTGAAGGTTTCATCAAACATAAAGTGACATTCAAAAATGTGGATTACGTCAGCTTGAATAAAAGGTCAAATTCATCTTTAAAGAACATGGGGGAGACACTGACAAAACTGACAAATGGGTGTCTGTATTCTGAAGCCTGCGGTGTCTTTCTAGTTTGTTTGCACGAAACAATCAACCACTGGTCTTCATCTTTTCTTATTGAATGATTACTTTCTCGATTAAGCAATAGTTCATTTACTATCAGGCAATGTCTTCAAAGGCCTTGTTTAGTCCAACCAACAGTCCACATAGTAGCGTTTTTTGGCACGGGTGAAGCGGGGCTGCATTTTTTCATGACACTTGGGGGGCGGCACGAGCACTTACAGTAAAAAAAAAAAAAAAATCCCTCTGCGCTGCAGCAGGGGCAAAGCACAGAAGCTGTGTGAGAAGGGGAAAGGGGAAAGGGGAGAGGGGGCTGAAACAGACTCTGTTGAGATCTAAAAGTAGGCTAGATAGTAGAAGTTTACGAAAGCAATCCAACTTGGTAAAAAAAAGACAATGCTGCTCTGACAAATGTCTTCAAAGGAATGAAACGTTGATAATAAAGAACAGTGATTTAATAGTGATAAAGGGATGGTGCACTCCCAGTCCAGTGGGCAGTTGTATCCGCGCTACTGGACACCCTGCGATGCCATCCAGCTCTGCGGCTTGGCGCGCTGTTTAGGATTCACAAGGAGGAGGCCGTGTGTGTGTGTGTGTGTGTGTGTGTGTGTCAGTGTGAGCTCCTGTCCTACCAAAGCAGAAAATTAGCTCCACACATAGTTCATTATAGGCTAAGTCTATATAGTAAAATATATTTGGAATATCCATTGAAATATTCACATTTTACACGAAAAAAGTTACTCTCAGATGTGTCCAGTATGGGACGTCGCATAGCATTATTGTATGTGCTGGGGTACATTTTCACATAATTTATATACAAGTGGACACCTGATTATTATCCCCATATTGATATAAATACACCCAAAACATGCTTTTAGGGATATTGTAGTCAAATATCGCCCAGGGTGTAATTCAATGTAGAACCGCCACTCTCTGAGCCTGTCAGTGGCAAAAACAATCACTTTTAGTGGACAAAAATCGAGTGTGCAGAATTGCCCCATCAGGTTGCATTGCAGCTTGGTTTGCCGCCAGCCAGTCTATCAGTCTATTAGACACAAATGCATGGGGAAATGGGGTATAGGTTGAAGAAAAAAAATAATTACACCTTAAGTAAAACTGCTAAACATTCACATCAAAATACACTTAAAGTAGGCCCACCAAAAGTACTTATTATGCAGATTGGCCCATTTCAGGATCATATTTACATTTTTGGATTATAGTATAATTATTGATGCATCACTGTGTGTAAGGATGCAGGTAAAGGTGGGGACAATTTTAACATATGTACTGCTGGCAGGGATGGAAAGAGTACTAGAATATTATACTTATTGTATAAGTAAAAGTACTATTACTTTATAGAAATTGTACTCAAGTAAAGGTAAAATGCTTTAAAAAAAATGTGCTTGGATAAAGTAAAAGTACTCTGAGTAAAAGTTACTGCGTTAGCCTAATGTGTTCAATGATGCTATATGATACTACTGTTAAATTCAGCTTTAGACTACAAAATAAATTACCAATGCACTAGTGGAACAACATCACACCACATTTCCTTTTCAACAGATTGACATTTGCAACCTGTGCATATAACTGATTTATCAATTATAAATATACAATCAACTTCGTCTGCAACGCCTTACTAGAATCAACCAGACAAGAAACACAAATGACCGACAATAAATTATAAGAGATATGGACACCACGGCGGGTGCAACAAGCATTACTAAGCCACATGAATTAACTAGCCTGACACTTCTTATATAATCAACAGTGGATAAAAACATCACCAAACACAGAGATGTATAAATATATACTCCAATATAAAAAATATAAACTCCACAGCGGGGTGGGGGGTGGGGGGGTATCTTGCCCAGGGTGTAATTCAATGTAGAACCGCCACTGAGTCCAAAGCTTTTCAATTTACAGTAATATAAGACAGAGACAAGCAGTAAACCCTCAAATTGGAGGAGCTGAAACCATATGTTTGGCATTTTTGCTTTAAAAAATTATGATTAATCAAATACCAAAATAATTGCAGATTAATATTCTATCTATCGACTAATCAATTGATTGACTTACCATGTCAGCTCTATAGCCAGTCAAGTTGCAGAGCAAAATTCCCAAATGTTTTGTTTTATTTTACAAATCTGTAATTTCCAAATGCTTTCATAACTATTTCCAATATAAGATTGTTACCCCCAAAGTACACATTTTCCCCAAAAAGAAATACTTGGAAACTATATAAGATAAAGTCTTTTTTTTGGCTTGAATGCAGGATCAGAATACAGAATAGCTTCAACTGAGCTTCATTAGGAGGGAGGTAGTGTCTTGCTCAAGGATCTTCAGCAGGGTTAGACACTGACAGAAGTATTATGCCACACCTCTCAACAATCGCAGTTTGCATGGTGGTAAATACATTTCAGCCGCTCAAAATATTTGACAATTCTTCAAGTGTCAAGCAGCTTTGACTGAACACGAAAGGACGGAAAGTGATTTTTTTGGAAGTTTTGGCTGCTCCATCCTGTTCGAAGCTGCCGACTGAGGCCTGACAGAGGCAAGCCGCTGCAGAGTGGAGATAAGGCTCCACCTGCCAGCCATGCTCATCAATGTGTTTGTGTGTTTCAGTAAGTGTGTGTGTGTCTGAGGCTCTGTGTGTTTGTCTGAGACTCTGTGTGTGTGTGTGTGTGTGTGTGTGTGTGTGTGTGTGTGTGCGTTTGTGCGTGCGTGCGTGCGTCACTGTCCCAGGTCTGCCGAGATGAGTGGCTCACAGGAACCCGACTGAAAAATCTAAGCTACACTTAACACCCAACAGAGATCAAGTCACACGGTACAAAGGAAAAAATAATTTTCTTTTTGGAATAGAGTGAATTGAAAAAAGATGAACAGAAAGGTAGTTTCCTCTCCAGCAGCCACAGAAACACCTATCAGCTCTTTACTGTGTGGTAATGTTAATTAAAGGAGTAGCAGCTGGCCTCAGGTCTGTGGAAGCTCTTTTCTGAAACTTAAAATAATAAACCAAAAATAATCCTGATAGAAGCAATTATCAGAGACCTTCTAATAATTATGACTTAGTATCTTATAATTAAGATTTAGCATGTCATAATTATGAAATTCTTTTTCATACCTATGACTTATCTGATATCTATGATTTTGAATCTCATAATTATTATGAGATATTATAATTATGAGATACAAAGTCATAATTAAGAGAATTGTATGATAAATTATGACTTAGTATTAGATACTTATTATATCGTAATGATGAGACTTATATTCCTATAATTATGACTTTATTATATCATAGTTATGAGAAACTTATCTCATAATTGTGAGAAAAAAAACATAAAAATGTGATAGTTCCTAATTATTATTATAACTAACATTCTGAGATAGGTTCTGTCATAAGTATGATGTACAAAGTCATAATTATCAGACAATTCATAACTTGTAGTCACAATAATGCAGAAGTGTCTCACAAGTATATGTCGTATTATAAGAAAAACACATAATGGTGATGGGTTTCCGTAGACGAGTAAAGTGTTATATTGAAGGACGTTCCCCTCCTCCTTTTACCATCAGCAACTGAAACAGTGTGTACAGTCTACCATAGATGATTCTGGTCTCCCTGTGTTTTTCATGTAGAGGTATAAAGAAATATCTCTTTGTTTCTTTCTCTGCTTTACACAAACATGTTTAAACCATAAGCTCATATATCTTTAAAGATATACAGCACACATATACAAAACATGACTGGTCATCTTTCTATCATCCACACAACATTTCTACTTACATTCTTCTGATAGAAACTCTTTGTTGTTTCTGCAGCTCTCCATGTCTCACTCTTTCTGAGAAAATGACAGGAAGTGTAATAGGAAGTGAAGTATTGTGTACATGTGTCTTGCTGCATTGTCGCCTGCCTCTGCTAGAATTATAAGTAATATCGAATCAGGCTTCTTAGACTCTACCAAAGGCTTCTCTGGTGTAGGGTGTGAATGAATGTTTGTTCTAAATTCTAGAAAGGGAAGCAGATACCACAGGCTACAAGTCATGCCTGTGTTGGCGTGAAGAAGTGTGTGTGTGTGTGTATGAGTGTCTGTATGTGTGTGGCAGATCTTATGGTGCAACCATGACAAGAGCAGCACTGACTAAACTCCTCATCCTCGTGATCCTCGCCTTCATCATCTGCCTCCCAGAATTCTTCACATTGTACAGAGGTGGGTCATTCAAAACAACTTCAGATCGAGGTTTATCCCTCTATCCTCTGTCTGTGTGTGTGCGTGTGTGCCTGTGTGTGACTATATGCTTGCATGCGTTTTTACAAATGCTTCCGTATTAGTTCACAACCATTTTAAACATTAAAAAGGAAGACGTGTTTGCTTTAGCTTAGTTTTCCTTGACATTTTGTTCAAACTTTATGTCAAATGCCTACCTTTAAAAAGAAGTAAACTTTTTGTTGAGGCACGTTGTCGTGTTTCTTCCTCTTAATGTGGTCGTCTTTTTTTTCCTTTCTTTCTGAGCTAAATATCACTCCCAAATATAGCTCCATACAACACTGACTGACAGCCGCTTTGAAAATGTTTCAGTATTCTGTTGCCTTGAAAAGCTTCTTTTCTTTTGGAAAGCAGCTTGCTTTAGCCTTTGTACTTGTCCACGTGTTTGCCTTCAATGGTTTTGCTTTTTGTCTGTGCCTCCTCTCGTGTCTGTCTTTGTGTGTCAGATATAAACTGGAGGCAATAGCTTACACTTTGAGATCTTGCTCTGATTTCTGAATTGAGAGAAGCATTTTTTCTAATTTAATGCATCATTTCGACTGCATGGTTCGGCTCGACTCGGCTCACTTTTGGTACCAAGGGTGTAGATAGTACCCCCTCAGTGTAGGCGGGACTCTCACAGCTGAACGCCATAGTGACGCTGTGTGAAACTGCCGCAACATAATCTTCAACGCGGCACTTGCTGGATCCCTTAATCCGTAACTCGTTTGGAACCTTGACCAAGCTGGTACCAAAAAAAGTAAAAGGTACTATTCAGAAAAAAAGTGCCATGCCGTGTAGTGGAAATGGGGCATAAGCCTTCTCCCGCTGAGAAATCGTTCTGAATTTTCTGTTTTTCAGTATCAAAAGTGAACTTCCTTTGCCTGTCCTACCGACCCTGTGAGCAAGATAATCCGATTAAGGAGGGGGAAAATGGGAAGATTGGGGATGCTGAAATTAGGAGAAAGAATATGTGTGACCCTTCACAGACTCCAGAAAGTGAAAAGTGGGAGCAGGACTGCATGGAGGAGCATCAAAGCAACACGACAGATCCTGAGTTAGACTCCAGCAGAGGAGGCGAAGACCCAGAAAAGAGCTGGTTCATGTGTAAAACAGATGTGAACATAGCAGAATTACAAAGCAACACCTCATCTTCAGGTATACAGTTTTTAAAGATAAGCTTTTATTGTTTGTACTTTTGTCCAGACTGAAATATTTCAACGATGATTGCAATTAAATTTTATACAGACATTTATAGTCCCCAGACTATGAATCCTACTGACTTTGGTGATCCTGTCACTTTTCCTTTAGCTTCACTATGAGGTTGATATTTCTGTTTTAGTTAAATATGTCTAGCTCCATTTAATAATCTCCCAGTTAAACTTTGATTCATAACAACATTTTAATCTGATAGTCTTACAGTTCTGAATCAGGGTTTTTATTATTTGGAGTAAGAAGTTGGTTAGGGTTACAGTAGGCTACATCTGTTAATTTAACGTCAGATAAATTAAATTTTACCCTAACATTTCATATATTATGCTACTTAATCTCACTTTCAGGTTGTAGGTTGTGAACATTAATCAGGATACCACTGAAAACTGTGTTTTTTGTTTTGTCAGCTAACAAAAGGTGTTTAGACATCTTTGAGTTGTAGTTATTTTTGTTTAGTTATTTGCAAATGTTAAAAGATAAACCCACAGTAATAAGAAATGGATTCAATACTGGATTTGAACTCGAAAAAAGCTACCGAACCCCAGCCTCAGTGTTTTTAGCTAATGTTAGCATGTTAACACACTAAACTAAGATGGTGAACATGGTTAATAACATACCTTATTGTCACTGTGAGCATGTTAGCATGCTGACGTTAGCATTTAGCTTTCAGCCAACCTGATCTCACAGAATTCCGTGAAATGAACACTGCCCCTTAACTCAAAATCTGTGGCAGTTTCACGGAATCACAAAAGATTCCGTGATAGACCCACAGAAGAATTCTGTGAAATGGACACGGCCCATGGGTTTAGGAAAAGAAGAACGGGATGGTTGGGTTCAGGAAAACAATAAACGGTTGGGTTTAGGAAAACAATAACGGGACGCGGGACAACAACGGGACGGTTGGGTTTAGAAAAAGAAGAACGGGACGATTACAGTTGGGTTTAGGAAACGTGACACGTGGGACACGATCCCCGGTCTCCTGGGCGCAAGTCCTGTGTTTGACCCATCCACCACCCCAACCAACCTCACTATGCAGATTTTCAGGCTTTCATACTACTCACTACCGTAGTCGCTCCTAATGCTACGTCATCTTCTCATTGACTTTACATTGGCATTGTTTTCCATAGGAACTTTCACACGGAATTTTCGCACATTCCGTGCCACCACCACGTAATGCGGTGTTAACGTGATCATTTTACGGAATTCTGTGAGACCAGGCTGTTTCAGCACTACTGTGCCTAAGTACAGGCTCACAGTGCCTCTATGACTGCTTAAAACCGCGACATTATCATGATAATTGATAATAATCTACAGTCAAGGGTGCACTTGCTAGATTTCTGGGCTTTGGACCTTCAACTACATTGCACAGTTTTCTAAAGCAAATGTACGTAGCATGGCTGTAATCTATGCATTCATCTATTTATCCATTCACAGTTCTAAAAGTACATTTCGAGGTGTCGGTGGAGCTTCAACTTAGAGATGCAGAGACCCTGAGTCTCACCTTGTACGGCAGCAGTAATCACAGCTCCTTACACCTCCACTCACCTGAGGAGGAGAAGGAGGAGGAGGAGGAGGAGGATGACGAAGGACAGAGGAAGGCCTTTTACTGCTGTCTGCCTGTCCTGCCCACCTCAGAATCAGCCAATCAAAGCCGCTGTCTCCTTTGGCTCGCCAATCAAACACTTTTGACTGAAACAGCAAAGAAAAAGCTGCCATGGAAACGGACACAGAAAGGTTGGTGTCAGGATGAGAACGCTTGTTCCCTGTGTGGTCAGTGGGGCTTTACTCCAAGATTGGAGGGGAGAGGAAAGAAATTGGTCAATCAGTTTTCATTTTAGATTAAATTGATTCAATGTCATTCTACCCATCTTTTCTCTCAGTCCACAGTGGAGTCATTTTTTTCAATAGAGCAAATTTCCTTCTTCTCTTGACTTCAATCTCAGCTCTGTGACTTTGTTTCCCTTCCTCTCTCTGTACTGTATGATCCGAGAGTTACAGTACATCTTAATCTACTGTATCTCCAAGGCTGTATTGATTCTGGCTTGCTCTCTTTCTATTCATCTCTCCAACACTCCCCCAAGCTTAAAGCTATGACTAAGTCATATTTTCCATGTGTCTGTTGTGTGCTGGATATCCATCTCACTTAATTTTTTCCACAAAACTTTTCCATACTCTCCCTTTCTGTTTCCTTTCTGCTTGTATTTGTTGTTGTATCTTCTGCTATTATTTCTTAATTTCTGTCTCTGGCATATTACTCTGAATAGATTTATTTCTTCTGTTTATTTTCTCTCTTGCACACCAATTACATCTGTCACTCAGGAGAGAACAAGGCAACCAGAGAAAGCACCCAAATGCAGACAATCAGGCAGACAGGAACAGTTCAGGGATTTATTGATAAAATGAAGGCACATATAGTAAGCTTACATGCAGGCAGATTTTAGGATTAATGGTTCAAGTTCAGATGGCAGGTAAGCAAGGCACAAAGCAACATTGACAATCTGGGAAAAAGGGATGCTACTGTATGTACTAACAGGGTTGTGGAAAAGGCACTGTAAGTCTTAAAAGGATAGTTCAGATTTTTTTAAAGTGTGGTTGTATGAGGTACTTATCCATAGTCAGTGTGTATTACCTACAGTAAAGGGTTAGGAACTAACAAATCTAATTCTTAAGCTTTGAACTCTGGATAATTGTGCTGGACATATTTACGGTTTTTCAACATTGCAGACTAAAATAGTAATTGTTTAATCAAAGAAATAGTTGACAGATTAATCAATAAAGAAAATAGTTGTTGCAGGCCTGGACCTTTTCGGTTTCCCTTAATTTGCCCCCTGTTGGATTCCCTCTCTGTCCTCCAGATGAGTGGCAGTGTGTGTTCAGGGTGCTCTGGCTGGCTCTGCTGTGTGTAGTGATGCTGACTATTTTCACAACTGTGTTTGGACAAATCTACTGGAAGAGACGCTCATGCAGTAAGACACACCACACACACACACACACACACACACACACACACACAGACACACACTAGTTTTTGAAGTTGACCTGAAAATATTTCTTATTTTTCTCAGAAAATCCTAAGGTGCACCCTGTTGGTTACGACATCACTGGACAGCAGTTGAACGGTGAATGTGGATTTTTTTTGTTTTTCTTAAATACAACTTTCTACTCTAATTGTCTACTTAATCTTAGTGCCTGTGGTTAAAAGTTTATCCAACAGTTAAAAGGAAATGTTGTAATATTCAATTCAAAATTTGGAGTTGTTCCTACACATAAACAATCCAATCCATTCACACACATCAAATTAAGCAAATCAGAATAATAAAATAAATAGTCAATACACCTCTCTATGAAATTAGTAATAATAAATATGCCTGATATACTGTGTGTTTCTAATGTTCTTTCAACTAGATGGTGAGCACACCGAGATCATTATTCCCAAAGGTAAATGATTTTGGTAAATTACACAGTCCATAAACTACAAAAGGTCTGAATCCTTATTTTAAGGATGATTTTAATTTAATTTAAATACTAATGACCTCTCATTGTTCAACAGGGATGATCCTTCACTCTTATGGGTCCCGACCTAAATCAGGTCAGTTCTTAAATACATACTGGTTTGGATAAAAAATAATTTCATTAATGTGTTGTTTCAGTCCTTTTAAGACAACTTTTCTTTTTTAATGGACAGGACTGACACCCATTCAAGAAGTTGACGCTCAAGGTAGGAAATTGTACACACACACACACACACACACACACACACACACACACACACACACACACACACACACACACACACACACACACACACACACACACACACACACACACACACACACACACACACACACACACACACACACACACACACACACACACACACACACAATCTGTGACTTTGTGTGTTAATTGTCTTCACATGCATTTCTCAGATGAAATAGAAACTCTGCTGGATGGAAATGTCGACCACTGCTATACAGGTAAACCTGCAAACTGAAAAAATGCTACTTTTAGTATTTATTTTTGTTCCTCATTTCTTTCCATTGAGGACCATTCTGAGAAAGTACTTAGATATTTTACTTAAGTAAAAGTAGCAATAGTAGAAATAAATTTTGTTGTTTTTCAACCTGGATTTGAATCCTATTTCCTCATGCATTTGTGTCTAATAGACTGATGTGACCAAAAATCTTTGAAATTGGTCCAATACTGAGCGAGAATGCAGTAACTGGCCAGAGCAAACTGAGCTGCAATGCAACCTAATGGTGCAATTGTGCACCCTCGTTATTTGTCCTCTCAGTGGTAAGTTTTTACCATTGACAGGATTAGATTGTCATTAAAAGTGTCTGACAACATTATCAATCTCAGGAGGTGACTTCTTGTCTGAAGACAGCGTTGTGGAGTACAACGAATCGAGAAAAAGACGTTCCAGGAGTTTGTTGTTTTGGAGTTTTCCCCCCTCTAATCAACAGGGCTGTGAGACATGAGCAAATACGAACCATTGTTTTTATTGAAAACCTTTTAGATCTGAGCTCCACCCAGCTCCGGTCAACCAAGGTATGCCTCAAGGCTCTGTGCTTGGACCCATCCTATTCACCATGTACATGCTTCCCCTTGGTCAGATTATCAACATGGTCAACATGATCTCAGTTTCCACTCATATGCCAATGAAACACAGCTCTATATCAGCACCAAACCATCCACTCATCCTGGATGTTGATAGGTGCCCAATCTGCCCATCCTCTGAGGTCTGCAATCTTGGTGTAATCCTGGACTCCACCCTCTCTTTCCAGACTCACATCAAATCAATTTCCAAATCCGGCTTTTTTCACCTCAAAAACATCTCCAGACTCCGGCCATCACTCTCTGACTCTGCGGCAGAAACCCTCATTCATGCTTTCATAACCTCCTGTTTGGACTACTGCAATGGAGCCCTGTCTAGGGTCCCCAGCATAACCCTGGACAGCCTCAAGTATGTCCAAAACTCTGCCGCCAGGGTCCTTACCCACACCAAGACCTGGCAGCACATCATCCCAACCCTCATCCACCTTCACTGGCTCCCAAGTCCCACATCAAATATAAAATCCTACAAATACCTCCATACCCTGGCCCCACTGTACCTCTACGATCTCCAGCCATACGACCCAGCCCAAAACCTGTGGTCCTGAGACGCTGGCCTGCTCTCCATTACTCACACCAGACTCTGTAACTTCGGAGACAGAGCCTTCAGTGTTGCAGCCCCATCCTTAAACACCACCTGTTTACCACAGCCGGCTCCTTGTACTCCACACCGCTGTCTTCGGACAAGAAATCACCTCCTGAGATTGATAATGTTGTCAGACACTTTTATTACCAATCTGAGCTTGTCAGTGGCAAAAACAATTACTTTTAGTGGACAAAAATCAAGTGTGCAGAATTGCCCCATCAGGTTGCATTGCAGCTCGGTTTGCGGCGCCGGCCAGTCTATCAGTCTATTAGACACAAATGCATTGGGAAATGGGGTACAGGTTGAAGAAAACAAAAAATGGAAAGAGTACTAGAATATTATACTTAAGTAAAAGTACTATTACTTTATAGAAATTGTACTCAAGTAAAGGTAAAATGCTTTAAAAAAAAAAGTGCTTGGATAAAGTAAAAGTTACTGCGTTAGCCTAATCTTTAAAAAGGGTAGAAGAAACAGTGTTCAGTGATGCTATATGACACTACTGTTAAAGTAAACATCACCTTTAGACTACAAAATAAATACCGTGGTAAAGTTGGTTTTATATTGGACGTTGGATATTCGACACATTCGAAAAATCTATTATGCAGCTTAAGCTTTCAACCTATTCATGTCAAACCACTTGTGATGAACTCAGCTAACCACCCTACACATTGCACAAAGCTTATTTTTTTCAAAAAACCCATCCTTTAATTTTTTAAATATTTGTTTATGTAAAAGAATGCTTTAAATCTATTATGCGGCCTGTCCTTTTGACCTATTCAGGTCAAACCACTTGTGATGAACTCAGCTAACCACCCTATACATTGCACAAAGCTTATTTTTAAAAAAAAACATCCTTTAATTTTCTTTATATTTTTTTATGTAAAAAAATGCTTTAAGTCTATTATGCGGCCTGTCCTTTTGACCTATTCAGGTCAAACCACTTGTGATGAACTCAGCTAAGTCCCCTACACATTGCACAAAGCTTCTTTTTTTAAAAAACCCATCCTTTAATTTTTTTAATATTTTTTAATGTAAATAAATGCCAGAAATCTATTATGCGGCCTGACCTTTTGACCTATTCAGGTCAAACCACTTGTGATGAACTCAGCTAAGTCCCCTACACATTGCACAAAGCTTATTTTTAAAAAAGAAACATCCTTTAATTTTTTTATATTTTTTTGTAATAAAAATGCTTTAAATCTATTATGCGCCCTGTCCTTTTGACTTATTCAGGTCAAACCACTTGTGATGAACTCAGCTAACACCACCACATTGCACAAAGCTTTTTTTCAAAAACCCATCCTTTAATTTTCTTAATATTTTTTAATATTAAAAACGTCATAAATTTATTAGTTCGACTCTTTTGACCTATTCAGTCAATGCACTTGTGATGACCTCAACTGCCCCTACATTATTGCACAAAAGCTTATTTAAAAAAAAAATCCTTTAATTTTTTTATGTAAAAAAATGCTTTCAATCTGTTATTGGCGTGACCTTTTGACTTATTCAGGTCAAACCACTTGTGATGAACTCAGCTAACCAACCTACACATTGCACAAAGCTTCTTTTTCAAAAACCCATCCTTTAATTTTCTTAATATTTTTTAATATTAAAAATTCATAATTCATATGTTTCGACCTTTTGACCTATTCAGGTCAAACCACTTTTGATGAACTCAGCTAACCACCCTACACATTGCACAAAGCTTATTTAAAAATTTTTTTTTTAGATTTTAAAGCATTTTTTACATAAAAAATATAAAAAAAATTAAAGGATGTTTCTTTTTAAAAAATAAGCTTTGTGCAATGTGTAGGGGACTTAGCTGAGTTCATCACAAAGTGGTTTGACCTGAATAGGTCAAAAGGTCAGGCCGCATAATAGATTCAAAGCATTTATTTACATAAAAAAATATTTAAAAAATTAAATTTGGGGTTTTTTGAAAAACGAAGCTTTGTGCAATGTGTAGGGTGGTTAGCTGAGTTCATCACAAGTGGTTTGACCTGAATAGGTCAAAAGGTCAGGCCACATAACAGATTTAAAGCATTTTTTTACATAAAAAAATTAAAGGATGTTTTTTTTTAAAAAAGAAGCTTTGTGCAATGTGTAGGGGGTTAGTTGAGTTCATCACAAGTGGTTTGACGTGAATAGGTCAAAAGGTCGGGCCACATAATAGATTTATGACATTTTTAATATTAAAAAATATTAAGAAAATTAAAGGATGGGTTTTTGAAAAAGAAGCTTTGTGCAATGTGGGTGGTTAGCTGAGTTCATCACAAGTGGTTTGACCTGAATAGGTCAAAAGGACAGGCCGCGATAATAGATTTAAAGCATTTTTTACATAAAAAATATAAAAAAATTAAAGGATGTTTCTTTTAAAAAATAAGCTTTGTGCAATGTGTAGGGGACTTAGCTGAGTTCATCACAAGTGGTTTGACCTGAATAGGTCAAAAGGTCAGGCCGCATAATAGATTCAAAGCATTTATTTACATAAAGAAATATAAAAAAAATTAAATTTGGGGTTTTTTGAAAAACGAAGCTTTGTGCAATGTGTAGGGTGGTTAGCTGAGTTCATCACAAGTGGTTTGACATGAATAGGTTGAAAGGGCAAGCTGCATAATAGATTTTTCGAATGTGTCGCATATCCAACGTCCAATATAAAACCAACTTTACCACGGTAAAATAAATTACCAACGTACTAGTACAACGTACATCACACCACATTTCCTTTTCAACAGATTGGCATTTGCAGCCTGTGCATATAACTGATTTATCAATTATAAATATACAATCAACTTCATCTGCAACGCCTTACTAGAATCAACCAGACAAGAAACACAAATGACAGACAAAAAATTATAAGAAATATAGACACCACGGCGGGTGCAACAAGCATTACTAAGCCACATGAATGAAACAGCCTGACACTTCTTATATAATCAACAGTGGATAAAAACATCACCAAACACAGAGATGTATAAATATATACTCCAATATAAACTCCACAGCGGCTGCAGCCACAAACACACATATCAAAGCAAAAAGAGAACTGCACAGTTTTTATACACTACACGCACACAATGCTACATTGCTAGCAGGTAGCTAGGCAATGCAGTGCAGCACCTGTTTACGTCCTCCTCTGTAGAGTTAAAATAATACATTTGTTGTTGTACTCACCTGTCTGAACTCAGTCTGCCAGATTTGTGCTCTGGAAAGTCATCCTCATTCTGCTCCAGGTTCAAATGTTCTGCTCGTTCATTATCAGTGCATAAAATAACCAGTCCACTCTCTGCTCCAACTGGGCTCCTCAAATTCAAAGTCTTGAGCTGAATAACTCAAAAAGCTGAAAGTCCTCACCTACCTCACTAAAGTCAGTTGTTGATTGTATTTAATAAATCTGGATCTGCTAAGTAACCAGTAGCCTACTGTAACTAAAACTAAATAAATAAATGTAGGGGAGTAGAAGTATAAAGTAGCAGAAAACGAAATTACAAGTAGGCTACAGTACTTAAGTAAATGTAGCCTATACTTAGTTAATTTCCACTACTGATACTTTTAATACTGATTATGCTGTATCAGATCCAAGATTTACTGTAATTTAGTATTCAGTGTTAATATAATCAGCAGCCTAAATGAATTTCCTGTACATCAAATATGCCTCATGCTGAGTTAAGATCAACCTATCCTCTTTTCACTGTCATCTAACTCCAGTCTGTTTATTGTATTTTTGTCTGTTGTCTATCTTTAGCAAATCATCTGCATCATCGCATCCATCCCTCCACTTCCTCCCTCACAGAGGAACAGGCCTGGTGACAGAGGAGCAGCCAGAGGAGCAAACAAATGGACTTAAAAGAGCACTCGATAAAAATCAAAAATGACCGCTTCAATTACCAGCCACCTTTATGGTGAAAATAAAAACATCTGTGACACATGAAGATGGTTAAAACTTGTGTATTTTCGACATCTCATCCTCAAACAGTCTTAGGGCATTTTATTAGTAAACTGTCCAAACCTAAATCAATGACTTGCCTCCCAAAGATTTATCATTACAAATAACTGTATATCCTAAGGCAGAAGCAAGGTTGATAAACGGCCTTACCCCATCTGGATATAGCTGAAAGGAGCCAAAACATTATGGCAGATATTTTCTTTCCTTATTTTTTTTGTTGCATGGATCAGTGCATCTCTAAAAGGGAAGAAGCAGAAGTAAAGGAGGGGAAGGGAGTACTTTGTCTCTCCCAGAGATCAACTGGCTAGAAGCTAAGAGGCCATTGAACGCTGGATATTAAAAAACAGATGCTCAAGCACCTTAGGATTGCTGCAGAAAATCCACAGGTGGTTGGAGACAGGGACGGAGCCGGGGTGGGGATGGGGATGGGGATGGGGATGGGGGGTGTCTCCAGCCAACAAATTATTTTCAAAAGCCCCAAATCGTTTATTTTAAATAAATATAATTTAGTAAATGTTTTTTCGTTGGCCTAATAGTCAATTCAGAGTATTGAAGATTTACTTGGCATTGTTGGGGATTCTTAATTTGCAATTAGAGCAGCAAAATTATTATGGGATGGATTCAAATGTAGCAGATTTTTCAGCTAAACATTAATTCTGTGAACTACTCCAGCATAGTGTAACAAAAAATGTGTTATGCAACTTAAAAAAAAAAGTACAATAATTTTTTTCCTCTCTTTTGGGGCAGGAGTGAAAATGAGTCATCGTCAACATTTGTTGTGTTCTGGTTTCAGAATGATGTAGAAAGTTAACGAACAATTATACATAAACAATTGTAGGCTCCACAGGATGATTCTTTTCCTTGGCAACTATCACACTTTTTATCCAGATGTACAGATTTTTAGGCATTTTATTATCAAATGGGGGTTTATGCCCCCGGAAAAAAATTATTGTGTGGAAAATGTTTGAGATATATATTCCTCTGGTGAGCAAAAAGTTATCTAGAACCTGGCAAAAACAGTATTAATTAATTACTTTATTCTGGAGGGCAAGACTTCTTCAAGGTGTTCGGACTCCAACAGAGGGCATGCCATGCCATTTTGTTGACATTTTTGAGAATACTCTAATTTTCTTCTTCTTGCCAAGAGTTAGAGAGTAAGATCGATACCACCCTCATGTCTGTATGGTAAACATGTAGCTGACAAGCCAGCAGCCAGTTAGCTTAGCATTAGAACTGGAAACCGAGAAAACTGCTAGTCTGACTGTGCCCAAAGGTAACAGTACCTTTAAAGCTCACTAATCAATATACACGTTCGAAGCGGCTATAATCAATATATGACGATCATTTTGCTACCTTTGTACAGAGCCAGACTACCTAGTAACATGGGGAAACCCCATGTTACTAGTCTGTGTGCTAAGCAAAGCTAACCAGCTGCTGGCTGTAAGTTCATATTCATCATCAGATGGAGAGTGGTCTCAATTGTCTCATCTAACTCTCAGCACGAAAGTGAATAAGCAAATTTCCCAAAATGCTGAACTATACTTTTTAAATGTAGCAGCACAACAAAACATAATTAGAGATGATTCACCTACATTATATCTTCAATATACACAATAAGGGAGAAGTATAACTGAATATTTTGCAATTCAAAGTATGAAAATCAGATTTTTCTGTCAAATCAAACTGGATCCTTAAATATAAAGGTAGTATTACTTCACATAATTTAACATAAAAAATGTCACTAGTGTTAGTTAATGCACTTTCCGTTGAAATAACAAAGGACCATAAGAGTGCAAAGAAAGCTTAATATACATTAATAGAGAGTCACTTCAACACAGTCAGTCATTTTTGGTTCAACTTTTGGAGACGATAGAGAGACATCTTGGTTTTGTCAGATAGAATGAGTCACAGCTGAGCTCGAATTAGCTCTGAACAACATTTGGTTCCTCAAAGCAAAACATTAACTCAGTCAAAATAACATTCAGAGATACAATGTGGAAGATTCACACATACAACCTGCATGTGGGTAATTTCTACATGTATCTATTTGTTAAACGTTAAGATTATATTATGTATGTATAATACATCTTCTGCCTGTTGCTATGGCGTCCAATGTAGATTTAAGCATTTAATCTGGAATAATCCATTCTCTATAATTTTCTGTACAACAATAGATACATTAAGACAAGCAGGTGAGCAGGTAGCGTGTGAGTGTGTGAGTGTGTGTGTGTGTGTGTGTGTGTTAGTAATGTGTCTGTACTGCTGGTTCTGTGGTAGACCGACAGTGCTGGCTCTGGATGTGGGAGATCTGCAGGACGGGCAGCAGCAATTGCAATGCGTTCTCAATGTAGTTTGTACAGTTAGAGCCCTGCAGACAGGAGACCCATGAACATCATAAACATCATCATCATTTCCCATACAGACATAAAATGATTTAACCTTTTTAAAAATGGTTGTAGGGTACTACTACTGTTAATTGATTATAGTATAGAATGGATAGGTTGTAATGATGTCATAATTTACATGAGCATCCTAAATATATTGAACACTTTACTCAAGATCATCTGAATACAAATCTGTGCATCTCACCTCTAACAGCACATTATTTACCAGCGGATTCAACTCCTCTGCTTTCCTCTGACCCTGTGAGAGAGAGAGAGAGAGAGAGAGAGAGAGAGAGAGAGAGAGAGAGAGAGAGAGAGAGAGAGAGAGAGAGAGAGACAGGAAGCAGCAGTGAGCAAAGATGTGATATCAATCATGATACTCAGTGTACTGATTGAAAATCAGTGGTTTCGTAGGAACACATAAAAAACTACAAAGGAAAACATTTAAGGATACAACTGGCGATATTTTAAATTTGCCTTATTGTTGACAAATTCCAGGAAAAACTACTGACAAGTGTGATATACAGTAGCTTCTTCTTACGTTAGACCTCCATTATATTCCAAAAACACACCGTTTTGTTTCGTTTAGCGTGGCATTTTCCCTTATTACCATGGAAGAGTATGCTGTCGCTACTTCACCAGCCAACAATGTGTTCAAGTAACAGGATGAAATGTGAAAAACAACTTGGCAACACCAGCTGACTTACTGGAAGATTTTTTTGTTTTTGAACTACCACTGCGTTCTACAGTGTAAAAACACAGCCTTTATACTGTATAGGTACTTCACAAGAGGCCTGCATCTTTGTCAGTATAACGCAGATAGATGCTCTGATTCTAAATGATGCATTTCATTAGCGTCATCACCCTGAACATGTGCACTGTTGTTTATCTTTCCCACATACTGTAAATCTGTAAACACACTATTAATCAGTGGCTTAAATTAGCCACAAAAAATGCGCTATTTACTCCTGATTGGGTGATGTTTTCTAAAAGCTACAGTGCAGTGCAGCTACAGTAAATTAAACTTTTTTATTTGTGAGCCATTTTACATCTTCAGTAGGACCCAATGGGCTACAGGGATGAGGACTAAGACAGGGTGGGAAGTGGGAAAGTCTTGAGAGAAGGATTATTATGGGTGGTGATGGCGCAGTGGATACGATGTGTGCCTTTGGAGTGGGAGATCCGGGGTCAATTCCCACTGCGATATATCAACCAATGTGTCCCTAGTTGCTCCAGAGGCGTGTGACCTCTGACGTATATAGCAATTAAGTCGCTTTGGATAAAAGACATGTAATGTAATAATTACATTGTTGGACTTTTTATAGGAATTGTTGACAATAAGAAAAAATACACACACACACACACACACACACACACACACCCACACACACACACACACACACACACACACACACACACACACACACACACACACACACACACACAAACTCTCACCTACCCCCAACAAGAAGCAGTGTATCAGAGAACGTCTTGGCCAAACACTCCACCTCCTTACACATGGCACATGTCAACCTGGAATAAAAATATAAATTTTAGAAAACACACACACACACACACACACACACACACACACACACACACACACACACACACACACACACACACACACACACACACACACACACACACACACACACACACACACACACACACACACACACACACACACACACACACACACACACACACACACACACACACACACACACACACACACACACACACACACACACACCTGCTTGTCTTAATGTATCTATTGTTATACACACCTGGCGAGGAGGTGTGCCTGGTCTCTCGCTGGTTTCTCCAGGTCCTGGCCGTGGAGGATGAGCTCTGCCACCTTGTGGAGCTGCTCGATACTGCGAGCCGTCACTTCTGCCAGACTGCCGACTGATGACAGGTACACAGCCTGGAGAGAGGGAGATGAACGAACACGAACACACACACACACACACACACACACACACAATAAATGCATCAGCCTGTGACAGCATGTGGAGAGGATGGTTAAATTAAAAGAGAAGAACGGAAAAGTCTACAGTTGCTGATTTGTGTCATAACATTAACTTGACCTCACCTCTACAGATCTGGGGTCTTTCTCTTTCTCCTTTTCTTCCTCTTCTCCCTTCACCTCCTCTCCCTGCTCTCCATTTTTCTTTTTCTCCTCCATTTCCTTCTCTCCAGGTGAGGCCTCTCCTGCCGGCTGGTCCTGCGTTTCCCTGTCAACCGTCTCCGTAGTGACAGGCTGTTCCACCGAGCTCACCCAATCATGGGCCCTCATCCGAGCCTGGAGATGCATAATTACCACCCATCAGCTCTGCATGGTGAGAGATCGCCATCCTGATGTATGCTAATCAGATGCGTATACACGATTATATGCTAATGTAGGTTTTATATATGGGAATTTGAATATGCAGAAGGACTTCAAAGGTGATAACTTTGATATTACGTCTAAGACTGCAGCAGGAGAGAGTGGATATTAAAAATAACTGTGTGTGCGGGTGTGCGTGTGTGCCAAATATCTAATAATAAGGGGAGAAAAGTGTGGAAAATTCTTACAGTGATTTCAAGTTCAGGTTAGAATTACATTTTTTAATCAAGTCTGATTTCATTAATCCTCGAGTCTAAGTCCAAGTCATCAGTGTGCAAGTCCAAATTGAGTCACCAGTCCAGAGAATGGCGACTTGAGTCGGAGTCCAGGACTCGAGTACTCCATCACTGCCTTGAGCAAAGCACCTTACCCCCAATTGGTCAGGGTGCCTGTCCATCAGCATCCCTCTCACTCTGACATCTTTCCATTAATGCATGTGTAGAGGTCCTGTTTGAACATGTGTGTAGTCTCGCATTGCCAGACCTATCACAACAGCGCTGTGTCAGCGCTGGAGTAATGTGTGTGTAATGTGTAAAACCTTTTTTAATTACCCCTAGGGAATCAATTAAGAATGTCTTCTTCTTTTTCATTACGTTTTTATTTTGTGAGCTCATTGTGGTGGTCATTAGGATTGTGTGTATGTTTTAGATTTTTTTGTATATATGATGCTTAATATCAATGGTCAATACACATAAACTAGTATGTGCAATGCAAACAAATCACAATTTAAAATATAAAAAAAAAAAATGCTAATAAAGCATTTTCAGGTTTTATGAGGAAGGAAATGTACTCAACATATTTGTGAGGCCTTAAGGACACATACAATGTGTTTTATTTGTTTACAAGAAAACTCCACATACCCACCTGATTTGTCTAACTCAAACTGCTGAAGCCTCATTTTAACTTCACCTGAATTAGGACTAGGATGGATTTTGGTCACACTATTCATTCATAGCCACACTATGAAGGGATTACCTTCATGGCCAGTAGGCAGAAGAGAAATGATTAGAGCGAACAATAAATCTTTATATATGAGAATGTGAACCTGGTGAAGAAACTGACATGTTAAAGCCTGTTAAACCTCTGAGTTTCACTGCTGTCTGCATGCGTGTGTGACTCACCTTGTTGAGTTTGTCTGGCGTTGCAGCAATATGAAGCTCAAACAGCAGCTCAGTGAGAACGCTCACAAACTCCTCGCCATCGGCCGCTGGCAGAACGCAGACACACACACACACACACACACACACACACACACACACACACACACACACACACACACACACACACACACACACACACACACACACACACACACACACACACACACACACACACACACACACACACACACACACACACACACACACACACACACACACACACACACACACACACACACACACACACACAGTTTATGTTAAAGCCATAAATGCATTAAGTGTAAATTGAGAGCATATTTGTACCACCATGGGCAATTATTTCCCCCATGCCGAGATCATAAAGATAATATTGTTGTTTGCCTTCAGCACAACAGAGAGTTGATGCACTTCTAAATCTTGTTTTATGCACACATGCAGATTTATTGATGTCTGATAGTTTATGTTGGTTTTGGTTTGAATCTGTGATGTGTCAATGTGTCAGTGGCCCCTGAACACCAACACTGGATCAGAGGGCACCTGTCGCACAGTACAAGTTTACATATAGTCTTTAAAATGTCAAGTAACAGGTGGCTTGTGAGATATGATAAAACCAAAACTTGGCATCACATGGCATCCCCTCGACACTGAATTTCACTTTGGCAGAACATTTTCTTCTTTAAAACAGAGACAACCACAATAGATCAGGAATAACCATTCAACACCACTTCCCATAAGGTTTCAAGTTTTCCAGGCTTTTGCAAATAGCAAAACTAATTTGTGTATGTTGAATATGTTAGATTTGACAAGGACCTGCAGCCTGGAATGTAGAAAATATATAAAAAAAAACTCTTCATATGCTTTGGAAAATGGTCCGTAACAATAATATTACGTACATGCAAATTAGCGCTAATGAAAAGCCCTAACATGGAAAATTCAACCAGAGTGAAATATCAGTTCTGTTTCTGACGCTCTGATCTAATGTCAGGACTTATGCCAGAGTTCAAACTTGAAATGCAAATAAGGCCAACTGATCCTGGGTCAGTGCTCAGGGACCGCCAATAACTCCAGCAGGTCCGGCGGCTGGTTAGGGTCACTCACACAGGGGGGTAGAACAGTGTAATTGGGAACTAAGATCACCGTTATCCTTCGTCTGTCCTCCTCCTCCTTCTTCCTCCTCCTCCTTCTCTTTGTCTTTTTCCTCTTCCTCGCCTTCCTCTTGCTTGATGAAGATATTCTTAATGAAAATCAGCTCCTTCTTCACCTCTTCCTGCTCCTCTTCCACCAGGGAGGAGAGGAAGGCTTGGACCTAGGAACAGATATAGAGTATATGACTCTAAAAAGCCTAAAATAGTACTCTATATTCCTTACACTTGGGCCTTACCTTGGCCTCACTCTCATTGGACAGGATCTCCAGGGCCTCGAGGTGTGACAAGCCCTGGTAGTCGTCAAACAGAATACCGTAGTGAGCTGTGGGTGCACTGATTGGATGGTCGCCCAGACGGGCCCGCTCTTTCTCTTTGGCTTCCTTTAACATCTGAAGAAAAAATTAATAAATATATCACAGTGAAACCTTAATTTAACACAGATGCAGAGCTGAGAGCTCTAATTTTAAAGAAATAAAAATCACCAAATCATTCCATCCACGTAGACACACATACACAAGTTCTACATTATTAATCTGATAGGAGGAGACATATTGGTTTTCTGTGAGTGTCTGTATGTGAGCTTTGAGAATGTGTCTTCATGCCTGACTCAGCGATACAGTCTTCTGCATCAGGGTCTTGGTCTTTTTGAAACCCGGGTCACTCTCAGCAAGAACAGTCATGGTCTTCTTTCCAATAAACTCCAAGGCATCCAAACCTCCACTGATCACTGACTTACCCTAGAGAGACACCAGGAGACAAAGAGAGGAAGAAACAGAAATTGGAAATGATAAAAAAAGAGATACATTTTGACTTACTAGGTTAAAATGATTAGATACTGAAGCAAAATTATCTCATGAAATGATGTACTTATATTTATGAGATGCTCTCAAAATGTTGACTGACTATCTGACCTTTACTAACCATATTAAGTATGTTGGGTTGTTAGTAGCAACCCCTGTTGGCACAGTACCATTGCAAACGAGCATATTTTATCAACTCCCCATGTAAACCATGGAGGCCCATTCTTGATGGTAAAATTGAAAGAAAAATAAATTTTAAAACATAACCGACATACATCTTATCTCTGCTACCCATTCAAACTATGAAAGCACAAATTTACCACTATATTTTAAAGAAATTAGGAATGAAAATATAAATGTAAAAATTTTCACTAAGTCAAAATAATAAAACAGTAAGTCAGTACAAGAACAGTTTTGGACTTTATGTGTTTTATCCAATACTCCACTACAATATCCAATATTTTTACAATTTCTTTTTAGACCAATGCCACCTTTATTGTACAGTAAGCGTGTGTAGCTTGCTGCATAGCGATGATCCCACATGCATTATAAGGGCAGAAGAAGGCCAAGAAAAGAGGTGGCATATATCTTTTTTTACTTGCTAAACATTTGAATACGTAAGTCATAGATATGTATGTAACACAACTGTCACAATGCAAATCTGCATCAACTAACAATTTATTAAACCAAGCAGGTTGGCATTGGAAATCAGTGAGTTTATCTCAACTGTCACGATTTTGTAGCTTGTGTGTGTGTGTGTGTGTGTGTGTGTGTGTGTGTGTGTGTGTGTGTGTGTGTGTGTGTGTGTTCACTCACTGTGTTCTGCACAGCGTGTGTGATCGTAGAGAAGACTCCCCTGCCAGAGGCTGCAGCACTAACACTATGCTCCCCGGAGCTGGACAGCTCAGTCTCTCCACTTTCACCTCCTCCCTCTTTCTTCTCCTCCTCTGCTCCCTCCTCGTCTTCTTGTGCCTCCTCTCCTACTGAGGTCCTGTGGAGACGCAGAGCTTCTCCTGCCTTTGTTTTAACTGAGGTCAGGCTCTGACCTGCACACAGACACATAATAAGGTAAAGATTTAGGAAATCAGGGGGGGGAGAGTGTATAAAGCGGTAAAAACTAGAAAAAAAAGAATGAGGAAATAACAACAGCAGACATACCCATTGTGGAAGTGGCACTGCTCAGAAGAGATTTTCCCCATGAACTCCAACCTCCCCAACCTTTTTCTTTATCCTGAAGTGACCGCTTTACACACAAACAAATACATTACAGAAATAGTTAGAAAAACTCCAGCTGACATATTGTTTATTTTGATCCACAGTCCAAAATCTAAAGATACTTAAAGGTCCGGTGTGTAACACGTTTAGTTGTTCATCAAAATCTCTGTTTCCCGTTCACAAACTTGTCCTTTTTTATTCATATTTACCACCACCATCAATTCCAAGTATTCCTTTTGGCTTGAAATGTTACATTTGCATTCGCATGAATTGGGGTAGACCATTGGACCTTTAACTCTTACTATCACGAGACAAAGAAAAGCACCCAATCGCCACAACTGAAAAGTGAATGTATCTAGAGAGCACATTTGAAAAAACAGGTGTTGACCAAAGAACTTTACAGAGAAGATTTATAGCATTTTTGTTTGAATAATGTAATTATTATTAATAATTAGTAACAATTATTAAAAATGTTGCTGGTTGCATTTTTTTGCCGATTGACTAATTAATCCACTGATCATGTCAACTCTAAAATTAATAAAATCAAAGTCAAGTTATAATTAAATTAAGCTCAGCAGAATATGGACTAAAGGCCACACTGATAAATCGCCCAATATCGCTTGATATTAGGATATTGCAGACATGTTGGTATCAAGGACTATGTCAAGCGATCCGTAACAAGTAACTGCAGCACAGAAATGCCAAAGATGTGTTTGAGATTATTTAGGAACATCACCATCATATTGGCCTATACAGTGTCATCATTACAGTCTGTCCTCCAGAGAGCAGTGAAGAGTTCATTTTTGTTGGTAAAATGTCCTGCTCAACACATGGTATTGATACAATACTAAAAAAAAAAAAAAAAAAAAGCTAATTTAAGGGAGCCTTGTCAAATTGTTTTTGTTTATGTTATGTGTTAATGTGCAAAAAATGATATCAAACATTATATAATCATCAGATTTCTAAACTCTTAAACACTGAAATCAGTATTGGCCTTAAAAATCCAGACTGGCACATGTAGCACTGTATGTCAAGAAACTAAAACGACAAACCTCCACATCCTCCTCTGCAGCCTCTTCGTTTGGCTCCAGGCTTACTGGTTGGTCACATATGATCACCTGACCCTCAGGGGCAGGCTCTGGTTGGTCAGTTGGACACTCTGAAGCGCTAGTCATGGTGGTGGTGTCCTCTGTGGTCGTCTCCTCAGTGGTGGATTGTGGGAGATTGAAACTCTCAGGGATCAAAGGTGGCTGCAGAGGGCCTGATGGCAGTGCAAAGGCTGCTGGGACATCCTGACAGAGACCAGGGTCTGTGTGAGGGGGCTGGGTGGGTGAAGGGGTGATGTCAGCAGAGGGGTCTGCATCAGTCTGGGACATGGTGATCTGAAAGACAAGAAATCTTTGATTTTGGTGGTTTTAGTTGACAAAGTGCTGATCTGTGATTCTTTATTATTTTTTTGTATCCTGCAACCAAACAAAGCTTACATATAAAAACACATACGTACAAGATGTTTAGATTTTGGATAAGTAATCTCTGTCCATGCTGGTGGTGTAATGATGATTAAAGAGCACCTTGCATTATTATTTGACGGCTTTGTTAAATTTTAACAACAGAATTTAAATTAGTACCGCAAATGATACTTATATTCAGTATAAATTAACCCGCCAATATTGTCACAATTTCCCTAAGCCCAACATGTCTCCAAGTGCTTGTTCGACTATCACTCTAAAAACAGTTTTCTGTTTACAAACCGAGAAAACTAGCAGATTCTCACATTGGAGAAACCAGAACCTAGAGAATGTTTGACTTTTTTTTTCTTGATAATTGATTTTAATGGTTAATTTATTAACAAAAAATATTTCCGTCTATTGATCAATTGAATACTTGTCTAATCATTAGCTCTAATTTCAATTGCAAAGAGCCAGACTGATTAACCAAATTCTTGACTTTTAAACACAAATGTCATCCTTAGATACAAACGGCAAAACACTAAACCACATCCTAAAACACCTCATATGTTAGCACAAAGTTCAAATGCTCAAAACAAGCAGATCATTAAATCAATTCAACATGTACGCAAACATATCTTGTAATTTTAACAGCATTGACCATAACTGCAACATTAGGAGTAGAACATGGAAACATTTAGCAAAAGAATGAATGAATGTGATTTAGCTATGGATTTAGCAAATCATAGATTTTCGCAGTGGTTCAACACTACCATCTAGTGGTCACTTACTCTACGTGCATTGATATGATTACTGTCATTCCCATGTTTTCAAACACTGGGAAGTTTGTTTCCTAGGCACTAAAATGTCATTTAATATAATATTATCTCTCACAAGCTGTATGTGCAAGATGGTAAATAAACTGGATCAGACAACCAATATACATTTGTCCATAAAAAAAAAAAGACTAGGCCGCCTGGAAAATAGTAACAATAAGTATAGGGCCCACTGTAACACCATTTTCTTTTGATCTGGAGTAATAGGAATTTAAATGTAGTCCTATCCAACTGTACAGACAGTCTGTAGAGATCAAATTATAGCGTATAACTAATTAGGCTACTCAAACTTAGCCTATATCAAAACAATACTTTCACATTGATATGTCAAAGCCTGTTCTGCTTCTCTTTGACACTATTTTAACTCATTGTTACGCAATGACAACATACAGAACAATGTCAAGCAGACACTTAACAAAGACCACTGTTCTATTTGAAAGCGAATATGACAATTAGGCTATTATTCGCATGTTTATTGTCTTCTTAACGAATAATACAAACACATTTTCAACAGTAAAACAAAACATATTCGCCGGGTTTGTTGCCCGTTCGTTTCTTATGGTTCTTTCGGGCAAAGGGAAGTTATAATGCTCAAAGACAGTTCTGTTTTTGTGAAAGTGACAGTGCAGCTCACCCGTATAGTGCCACCAGCGGCTCCTCTTCCGCCCCGCCACGTCGGCAGGCCAGTAGATGACTGCACCGAAGAGTATCAGCAGACAAGACAGTTCACTGCCTCAGGTACAACTATTTTATGTCTACAGGTTTGGAACTCCCATCTCTCATAGCCACAACAAGAAACCATGTGTTTACAAATAGTTAACAACTACATGCAATTCAACTTACAAGTAGGCTAAGCCAGTGCATACACAAGCTAATTTAAGACAATGCTCCACAGAAACAGCCACTTGATAACCGTTGTTGTTGTTACATTCGGTGTCTTAGGTTTCGCAAACTGAAACAGGGTTGAAAATGGTCTTTAGGGCCTTTAATGAAATAAGTTTCCTATTTGACAATGTATTTACTACAACAACGGAAATTCATCCTGGTTGCTGCTGCTTTGCTAACGTGCTGCTGACGCTAACGGCTCGCGAAGGGACATTTCTTCACCATCCTAGGAAACGTTTTAAGCGAAGAGGGATGTGGACAGGCGTGAATCATCTCGCTTCGCCTGGATACTTCTATTTTAATAGGAAAAACATTTTTATTTTTTTTATTTTAATCTGTGTCACTGCATTTCGGGTCAGGAACGTAATAACAAGTCTTATTGTATATAATTATTGAAACAACTAAAAACACACAGGTCTCACGGAGTGTTAAAGTTGTATTAGCCTGAGTTCTGCCGCTTCTTCACGGCGGCTCGTTGGTCTAGGGGTATGATTCTCGCTTAGGGTGCGAGAGGTCCCGGGTTCAAATCCCGGACGAGCCCACATTTTTCTTGAAACATACACTGATGGGATAAGGCCTAGTCCATACGTTCATGGGTATTTTTTTTTATAAACGGAGTGTGTGTCTTTAAAATATGTGAAGTGTGTAAACTTCTATGACAATGGATCAGAACCTCCAGGTTCCGGAACAGCACATATCCTGAAGCTGTCTGCCTCCTTAAAACAACACACATTGCACTGCAGGCCTGTCAGCAGGTTAAATAATTGGGCAGATGTTTTTATTGTACTTGAAGCACTTTATCATTTGTTTAATGTTGCTGCTAAATTCCCTACAGGTGCTGGTGTTTTATTTATGGTGTGTTTTTATGTATTGGTTTTTATTTGATTTATGCCTTATGATTTTGTGATTATTTTGTTATTTTATGGGAATGGATATTACCCTTATATGTTTTATACTAAGTTCAATCTAGTATGTGCTTATGTGATTGGTTTCACTATTTTTGTCTTTTTATGTCTTTGTGAGCTCACTAAGACACAGTCCAATCAATCATGTTGGAATGGTAATAAAGTATCTTGAATCTAATCTGAATCTTTAATCACAATACCATATATTATTGACATTATATTATTAGCTTTTATTTGCTCTTATAGGGCAAAGACTCAAATAAGGTGATTTGCATCGCAACTCTTTGGCCTTGCTCGGGACACTTTTGTCCTCGGACATCAGAGCAACTTTTTTAAAGTCAAGGGTTAAAATAACTGAAGTTTACATAAACTAGTAGTCAGTGCAAAGCCCAAAGACATTTTACTTATAATGATATGAAAATGAGAAAGTATTCAAATTTGAGAAGCTATACCAGGAAATCTTTGGCATTTTTGCTTGATAAATCACCTAAATAATTATTAAAAAAAACTTCTGTTGATGAACTAATCTACTAACACCTATGTTAACAGTTTCAGCAAACACACATACAAAATTTAAGACACAGCACTCCAGCAAATATTATCAATAGGTTTATTGAGTGGTATGAATATTCTGTCTTAAAATAAATGCAAAATTGCAGATAGACCTGTACAGTTATATATTCACAGTTTAATATTTTCCCTTTGAATTGCCAACATTTAGATTGAAAAGAGATAGGGTTTATTATAGACAGAACATTATAGAAATGTATAATATCCATTATTATGAGAGTATCAAAATCATGCTTAATAAAAACCTTTAATTGCCCTTTCAGTCTAATAATCAATTATAAAATATATATATATATATTACATTACAACTTATATTTGCAGAAATACGAAAACATGTACAAGCAAAGATCGCAAAAAATATCCAGGTTGCAAAATGCAGATCAGTTGAGCCGCTACATTCGGGGTGTGTTTGTTTGTTTGTTTGTTTGTGTTTGTGTTTGTGTTTGTGTGTGTGTGTGTGTGTGTAAGTAAGTAAGTAAGTAAGTAAGTAAGTAAGTAAATAAAAGGAACGATCACACCTTCTGCTGGCATTACATCTTTAGAAAATGACAAACTAAGACACCTGTTAAATGTTTCTGATCAAACTGACCAGCAGATGTATGAATAGAAAACTGATATGATTAGAACATGTTTGGCTGTGGGAATATATATATATATATATATATATATATATATATATATATATATATTGGAGACATGTACAAAGATGCTATAAACAAAATAAATTTCTTCTCCAGAAGCTGTAAAAACAGAAAGTTGTATATCTTATGACCTTGACCTTCTATTATGAAAACTGTTGAATTAAATGTTATTTTCTTTAAAATTACATATCCTGTGTGGCGGGCTGGAATAAAACTCATCTGCTCCTGAACAACAAATATTAAAGAGTCATTTTCCCTGCTTTACACTTTGTATTTTTCTCATATAAACGTGTCATACAATAAAAAAAGGCTACCATTGTGTCACATCACAAACCAAACAATAGTTCATATGGATACATAAACACGATATAAGACATTTCATTGCTTCTACCCTTAAACGAACCGAGTGGTGTCTTTTCCTTACTAACACAATAATGCCCCTGCAGCAACTTTCACATTTCTGAATGAAAACATAAAAAAACACTTCACTCCAACAATGAACGAGACCCAGAGACCCAACCTTTTTTCCCCAACCCAAATACCAAAAGCACACCAGACCGAGTCTGCTTTTATTAAGTGCATATTTTCTTGCTGTCTGTGCCCTTAAACATGTGCATGTATGTACAAGAAAAAGCTAGCAATAGCTACCGGGTTGTTGTTTTTTAATCACTTCATGATGCAAGCTTGTAGAGGCAGATGAGGTGTGTGGTGTTTTTATAAGGTGGCGGTCCATCAAGGAGGAATTAGCATTAGCGTTATATCTCAGGTAGCTGCGCTGATGAAAGAAAGCTAGTGTGTATGACACGATGCACAGTAGGTGTAATATGATACATTCTGGAAAGTTTCACATTATATTGGCCTAGCTAGCAAATAACGTGTGTGTGTGTGTTTGTTTAAGTTCACAACTTTAACTTGAATGAATGCAGAGAAATGAGAGCTGATGTTACAAAAAGTTGCTAAAAGAAGCTTGAGCATGCTGCATGTGGCTAAAACAGAGCTGGTGTCGATGCAGTTTGGTTCTTCGGCCACAAGAGGGCACTGCTCTCAGGCCAGCTGAGACACTGCCATCTCTCTTTCATTTTTTTAAAGTGTCTGGACCTTCCACAGCTGATCAGAGGTCTAGTACAACATAATGTCAAAATGAGCTGATGATAAATCTGCAAACAGGATGGTGCGACGGTTAGATGATAAGTAAGTTGACACCGGCTCATTTTCAAGCTAATGTGGAGAAAGAGTCTAAACTTGCACCCTGAGGAACATTTCCCCACTCTCCGTTGGAGTCCAACGTTTAAGGCCAACTCTTTAAAATCCCCTATCACGTAATAGTGGTACAGTCCAACGTTGAAACCACCACCGAGTTTCTTTTAAGCTGCCTGGTTTCAGAGGGTTTCATACCAGGAGGTGGCGTTTCTTGTGCAAAGCCAGGTGGTCAGAACGGGAGAAGCTGCGTTCACAGTCGGGGCACTGGAACGGTTTGACTCCTGTGTGCTTGCGGAAGTGTCTCGTCAGCTCATCTGAACGGGCGAACTTCCACGTGCAGCCTTCCCACATGCACTTGTAGGGTTTCTCACCTGCACATTGGGAGAGAGAAAAAGAAGACGATCAGTGAAAAAGGCTTGTAAATGATGATATACATGTATTAAGTACAGCTTGTGTGTGAATCAAGACTCTTACCGGTGTGTGTCCTGCGGTGTGCTTTGAGGTGAGAGCTCTTGGTGTATACTTTGTTGCAGCCATTGAAGTCGCAGCGGTGGATTCGCCGCTTTTTCAGCGTGTCAGGAGACTCGGCAGGGAGAGGATGCTTTGCGCCCGAATGAACTATTACTGACGGGTTGTTACACCTAAGAGAGACACAGAGAGTAGAGTATTTGAGTTCCTTGCTTCATCTGTCTTCATCTGATTTGACCAGAAGAGGGGGTCGGTGCCATGTAACTGCCACTTCCTTGATGATGTTGAAATGTAATGTAATGCAAGTTTAATTTGGTTGCAGTGACTCTCCGATGCAATAACAACTACTACCAGTCAGGAAGTAAAAAAACACCTCCTGCCTTTTTTCCAGTCTACTACACCTTTGCTATGTCCTGTCAACTCTTGCATGTTTTCATTTAACCATTTAATGATTAATTCCATGGAATTTGATGCAAATGCTGACATACAGCTAAAAATAAGAAATCGTCTTATACCCAACTTCAACAAGCCCAAAATATGAAGTTTCTAATACCCCGCACCAGTGAGTGTGTTCTTGTTTTGTGAAAGCTTTTCTGCGCACAAGTACAACGTTAAAGTCCATCAAACAGTAACAGAATAGAATACAAAAGAATAGAGGAGAATATAGTAGAAAAGCGACTTTTTCAAGTGTTTTACAGTCAAAAGAGAAAATAAATTGTCTTTCCACACTATCATTAAAGTGTGTGGTGTGTGTGTGTGTGTGTGTGTGTGTGTGTGTGTGTGTGTGTGTGTGTGTGTGTGTGTGTGTGTGTGTGTGTGTGTGTAAGTGGCAGTTGAGAGCAGGTGTCGAGTGTTGAAATATGAATCCCTCACAGATCAGTTCTGCGTAAAGGAATGTGCAGAAAATCCCCGCGAGACAGACACACACACACACACACACACACACACACACACACACACACACACACACACACACACACACACACACACACACACACACACACACACACACACACACACACACACACACACACACACTTATTACTTATTATACACATTAAGCAAACTTTTTACATTTTTTACGTGTACATACTGTACATTGTTCATGTGTTGTTTGAGAGCAGAGGTGATGACAGATAAAGACACACCCAATTTTTTTTTCCTGAAGGGTCCAATTATTTAACGGTTGTCGAGGGCAACAACAGCCTGTGATGGCAACCGCCCTAAAAACTACAGTAAAGGACTCCATTCACACACGCATGCATCGCGCACGCGCGCTGCGCTACAGACGCACGCACGCACGCACGCACGCACACACACACACACACACACACACACACACACACACACACACACACACACACACACACACACACACACACACACACACACACACACACACACACACACACACACAAGCAAAACTAACTGGGGCAGCATTCTCCAACTATTACATGCATAAAAGAAATGCAAATATTTCTTTGAGGAAAAGTCGTTATTTTGTAGAAGAACCACTTCCAAAGTGGAACAAGAACCAAAACTGATGATGATGGGAGGCGAGGAGGAAACAGGAAGGAGAGGAAGAACAGGAAGGAATGAGGAGGGAAAGAAGGAGTGGGAGATGCCGGACAATGAGCGCTAAAAAGTACAGGAAGTACCAAGCGAGGAAGGACGGAGGGGAAGGGAGGAGAAAGAAAGGAGAGATGGGAGGAGGGGAAGAGATGTGGAAGGTGACAAGATCAAGATGGCTGATAAGAACTTGTGTGGCTGACTAGAAGGCAGTAAAGGAGAAGGAGCTGCAATAAGAGTTGGAGCTGATGGACAAGTTGGAAATGAGAAAATAAAAGACGCCACAGTGGAATTAGGAATCTGACACACCCAACGTACAGTATAGTCAGTGTGCAGTGTGTTCAAGTGTCGTTCCTGACAGTTGATGTGTTACTGGTCGTGTGTTATCTCTGTAAATTAGAAACTCATCTCCAAGTTTCTCTTAACTGACTTGTCTACATTCCCACTGCCACAACAAAAAGAGGAAATGGAGCTTCAAGAGACTGTATGTATGTATGTATGTATGTATGTATGTATGTATGTATGTATGTATGTATGTACTGACTAGAGACAAAGCAGCCAATTAGAAATGACCTACTCTTGAAATTCTGTCTTGTGCGAACAAGAGAGCACAAAGCAGAGATAAGTTATTACGGAGTGCTTATGTGGAAACAAGAAATAAATGTACTGAACATAAATTAAATTATTGCACAAAATTCTCTGCTCAAAACGTCCCATCATAAACTCATGTATCCTGAATGCTTGGCATATTCTTAGTCCATAGATATTTCCTGATTTAATTCATCCTTTTTGCAATGTAAACAATACCTAGTCCTAGTCTTGGGACTGCACCTGAATTTCTAAAAAGATCACAACAGGAACAGAGATGATCCGGTTGAAGACTCTGAACATGACTTCCATATAAAGTTAAAGGGGAAGCGCTGCAGCAGACAATGAAACTTGTGAAACTTTTGGTGCTTCTTTCAAAATGCGTGTTGTGTCACTCACCCGTATTCGTGTGGTATCCTGATGACTGATGATTTCATCTCGTGGCTGCTATGCATGTCATGAGCGAGCTCAGAGCGAGGCTCTGTTTTGACTGGCTTGTGCAGGTCAGGGGCGTCGCCACAGTGAACTGGGTAGATGTAAATTGCTGATCAGTATGGTCAATATTTATTCACATAAAACATACTGTTACTATTTTATACATCTGCAAGACCACAGGTCGGAATTTGCAGTTTTTTCAATTTAAATGTTCTCTCAAATCTCAAATCTTCTCTCAAATCGCTTATTTGTGTCTCAGATGTATTTAGTTAGCCATGCTAACAGCATGTTTGTTTTTATGCTACTACAGAAGGGCATTGCAAACAAACTATTGGTAAAATGTGTCTGTCAGTTATGTATGCAGTTTGTCATTTTGTGTCAATCGAATATAGGAGATTCAGAGATTGTGATCTTGTGAAGCTCAGTAACTTCCATCTGACCACAGAAAACAGAACAGATAAAACATGGCTTCTGTTGAAATGTATATTCTAAAAACAGAGGAAATGAAAAAAAAAAATACTATTATTATTAGTTATAGTTCTATTTGCCACGGTACACCATGTCATTCCATTTTACCCACTTCTATAATTATTATAATATTTATAGTTAGATTGCCCCCCCCCCCCCAAATGGATTACATAAACAATGATAAGACTTTACCTGTCTTGTGTTCCCTGCTTCGATGATGGTCGTCGTCATTGGCGACAGGTGGGCTCACCATAATGGACTGATGCAGGTGGAGAGATGAGGGGTAGAGGACAGACAGAGGCACCATGACTGGAGACATCATGACCCCTGACCCCTGGATGACTCCGGATCCTGAGCCGATCATAGGAGCCACCATGGTGGGGTAAGAAAGTGAGGAAGTAGGCGGCGAGGAGCGCAGCTGGGAGTGTGGGGGGGAGCAGCGGGGGGAGGGGCGGGGAGCCGAGCTGTAGGGGGAAGGCGGGGAGCTGCGTGAGGAGGCCGGGGAGGAGGCGGAGGAGCAGTGAGGGGAGGAGGAAGATGAAATGGAGGAGGAACGCTTGCTGACTGACAGGTCCACAGGCTCCAGCTGGGTGTGTGTGGGGTTGCATGGGGTGTGGGACTGGGTGAAGGCATGCATGTGCGTGGGGTGGAAGAGGTGGGCGGGATGGGAGAAGATCACTCCGTATTGCTCCGGGGTTTTCACTAACGAAGAGTAGAATGACTGAGAGAGAGAAAGAGAGGATGCAGAAGAAGGAAGCAATGAAGGGGGACAAAAGGGCAGTTAAAAATTTCCGTTCTGCATTGAATAACACGGAAAACATGTTTCTGCCACACAAACAACCACAGCCAGCCAAAAACTTTAAACCCAGCTCTGTTTAAGAGCAGATAACTGTTTTTCTCAGAGTACAGTGTGTGTGTGTGTGTGTGTGTGTGTGTTTATTAGCCTGCTGCCTGGCAGTGTTTGTACCCATTGTACGCAAATGTCCACTGTACAGCAGCCTGTTTGTCCAGGAAGAGCTGGAATGTGGGAACCAGTTTGTCTAGACACGTAGGGTAAAGTGTGTGTAGGTGCAAAATGTGTGTGTAGATCAGAGTTACTGTATGACATCAAAAACATGATGGGAGCACACACACACACACACACACACACACACACACACACACACACACACACACACACACACACACACACACACACACACACACACACACACACACACACACACACACACACACACACACACTTAAAGCTACATCCCCCCATCACACACGCGCCTCACCGTCTCCATGTCTGTCTTTAGAGGGTAGTCATACATCAGCATGGCTGCACAGGCCAGGCTCCTGCAAAATAAAACACACATACAGTAGCCATCAGTACACATATTTAGTACAACACATTTACACACTCATTTAAAATCATATAATTTACTTTTATGTTCAGTATGATTTAGCATGACAGCCAGTAATGATCTGTAACCAGTGGTGGAAGTACCTAGATCCTTTACTTAAGAAAAATAACAAATACATAAATGTAGAAATACTCTATTACAAGTACATTTAAAACTATACTTAAGTAAAAGTACAGAAGTATGATCACCTAAATAAACGTTAAGTATTAAAAGTTAAAAAACAAAAACACTTGTTTTGCAGAAAATCAGCCCCTATGACTGAGTCTAGTGATTCCCAATCTAGGGGTCCTTTGCTTTTTTTTGTGAAATATTGGCCATATTTGTTTAAATGAAACCATGTGAGAAGTGTAGAGGGGAAGTGTCTCTTTGGTGGAACAACCAACAACTCGTAGACATCTTTAAGGGGCCTCAACTAGACTGCTTTTTGTAAGGGGTCAAAAGCCAAAAAGGTTGGAAAGCACTGGTTTAATCTTTATTAATGTGTTGTATTAAATAATCTCATGTTTTTTCATGTAAAATACTCATGAAAAGTATGGCTGCCAAATACATGTAGTGCAGTAAAGAGTACAATATTTCCCTCTGGAAGAAGTATAAAGTACTCAAACGGCAAAACTGCTAGACAACTTTTAAAGTGAAATGGGTATGCACACACCCACATCTTTGAAAAGTCATGAAACATAATCGTGTAAATTAGAGGGAAAGGCTAGACTAGGGTCTGTAGTTAAATAGGAGCACTGTCAACTTACACATATTCTCTTCCTCTCTACTTTCAGAATTGAAATCAGAAGTTATTTGGCTCACTTGTCCGTCAGTTGACAGTCAGACAATGCTACAGACAACTTTACTGCGGGCCATTTTATGAGACACTCCCAGGTGTGATGTGGCTAAAAACTGCCCAGTGTCAAAGACTAGACATTTCAGTTTGGATCAAACGCGTGTAAGGTTTCAAAGGTGTTTCTTGTTACCTTGGCTTTGAATGGCCAGGTGCAGCTGCAATGACTCTGTTTGTTCCTAAATAAGTGTGTTTATCAGCGTGATTGTATAGGTGTGTGTGTGTGTGTGTGTGTGTGTGTGTGTGTGTGTGTGTTCACCGGTGCATTTAGGCAACATGAACTGTCAAAGAATGTACCCTGAGGGAGTCTGTGTGTGTGTGACCTGATTAAAGTCCACAGTCTGGAGACAAGCTGGATAACCTTTAATTATTAACAAATGGGCAAGAACACAGGCCATCACAACCAGACCGCCCACGCACACCACTAACACGCAACACACACACACACGCGCCCGCACACGCACACGCACACACACACACACACACACACACACACACACACACACACACACACACACACACACACACACACACACACACACACACACACACACACACACACACACAGGGAGCAGACCAATAGCAGAGCAGGATGCTCGCTTGCTGGGTCAGGAAGGGTGTGAACATGACAACTGAAGCCTCACCCTTTGCCTGGCTCCATAGAAAACAAAGAGACTGCAGTCAGGTGGGGCCTGTGTGCATGTGTGTGTCTTTGAGAGTGTGTTTTCTAATCTGGGTTTGTATTGTAGTGTAGTTCAACTGGAGGTCAAACAGTTGTTCTTTTGTGGTTGTGAATCACACATGATGAGGTGACAATAAGAGTCGATATGAAGTACAAACAGATCACGAAACAGGAAAAGGACAAAAGAGTAAACATACAGTGAACAGTAAGTACAGTTTACAGGTATTTTCCCTACAGACACAAGACATTTTAAATGTCCAAAAGACAAAGAAAGAGAGAAATCAGTGGCCATTGTGGAAGGCCCCAAACCTTGTGTCTATCCTTTTTAATATCTAAAAGTTTCCTCTCTGCGACTGAAACAGCAATGCAGCAAGTACTGTAATTGATAAAATACTGCAAGAAACACATCTCTGACTCACAACTAATCACATTTGCAAACAAGGCAACACACTGTCACGGATGGAAAGCACCAGGAAACAGGCCCAATCACAGCTTCAGGCCCAACATTTTTATATGTTTGGCTACTAATAACCATTATTATTGATTAACCTGTCGATATATATTTTTCAATTAAGTATAAATGTCAGAAAATAGTAAGAAATGTCCATCACAAAATCCCACAGTCCAAGGTGATATCTTCAGAAACTTGTTTTGTCTGAGCCACAGTCAAAAACCCAAAGATGTTAAGTAACACTTTACTTTAAGTCCCCTTAATTAGCATTTAGAAAATGTATATTGCATATAGTTAATAAAAAGTTTATAACACATTGTAATGTAGGCTAGTTTATTAATGTATTTATTAACAACTTGTGGTCAAAAATAACTGGATGCTGGAGTATAAACAGATAATGAAGGACAAAAGAGTAAAACACAGTCGTAATAATAGAAAATATATATATAAGTTCACATGCTCAAGAAAATGCCAAAACTAGCTTTATCAGTTCAGAGAGTTCATCTGTGACAAAACTGTAACAAACCCCTGCAGCACTCAGCATACATTTAATTCCTTTAAAAGAACACAAGAACATACCATTCCTCTTCCTGTTCACCTAGGTGATCCCTCTCACAGGCTTCACAAGAAGGTGAATTTGAATCATGCAGTCTGATACACAAATACTTATTGAGTAGTGGGCTAAATCTGCTTGTCATTGGGTGACAGTTACAGAGATCTTGGTCACATAGCAGCAGCAGCAGCAGCAGCAGATAATTCATGTTATTTTGTTTTAATCTGCGTGGAGGTGTGTATGCCAGGTGGTTAGGGTTTACCACACAGGGAAATGAACAGAGGTTATCAACATGTGACAGCAGGATGGTGAGAGGGGAGACGTCCTTGTGAAAAAGACAAACTTTCCCCGGGGTGTATCATAACAATAAATACAATGAAACACATAAAGTTTAGACAATCACAGGAAAGAAATTTAATTTAGCGGCGCAGCATCTGCCTCAGCACACCTCCACAAACCAAAAGGCCTCAGGAGACAAAAGACATAGCAACAACTATTTGGATATATTGTTTAAGTCCTTTTTCAAGCCAAAATACCAAACATTCCCTCGTTTAAGTGTCTCAATTGTGATGATTTGCTGCTTTTCTTTGTCTTCTTTTGTCTTGTTAAAACAAGACATTTGAAGATGTTACAAGAAATTGTAATGGCCATTTCCTTTTTCTTTTTTTATTATTTATTTCATAGACCAAATTAATAATAGATTAATCAAGAAAATTATCTACAGATTGATTGACAATTAAAATAACCGTTAGTTGCAGCCCTAGTTGCATTGATCCTCCAACAGATTGAGTTTTGTAATGGGTCAAACTGATCTGACGGAGGACAACAACCTCTTTTAGACAGCTGTTGAACCTCTGCTTCATCAGAGCATTTCCAGGTACTGTAGCTCCCTCACTAGCACCATAAAATCTCGTATTTTATTTATTTACTTTTATATTTTTAACTGTTTTTAACTGCTCTTTAATGTTTAATTTCTCATACTGCACTGTTACTTTTATTCTTGTATTTTAATCGTTTTTATGTAAAGCACTTTGAATTGCCCTGTTGCTGAAATGTGCTGTACAAAAAAATAAAGCTGCCTTGCCTCAGATGTAAAAACACAGGGCACACATAGTGTGATGTGAAAAAAACAGTGTGTGCTGCACCTTTTTGGTAAAGTAGCAGTAAAGTAGTAGTTTTTGGTTAAGTAGCCCTACCTGGAGTTGTTGATGAGTATTTTCTCCCAGTGCGTTCTACATGTGGGTGTGGGTTTGTGCATGTCAAGTATGGTCTGCAAATATTGTCCTTCGGGGTCAGTAGAGCTACTGTGTACTCAACCCCAACCCACTCAGCAAACACTTCCTACACCCCTCTCTCTCTCCACCCTTGGACTCACCCTCCAGATCTTCTTCTACACCTCTTCTTCACTCGCTTCTCAGCAATCACCCATGTCTATACTAGTGTATTTATCTGTACCACACCAACCCACACTCTTTTTTTCTCTCCCTCTCTATGAATGATATAAAACAACATGACTGAAGGGGAAAATATTGTGGCTTGGAGTCCCTGGCTACTGACTCAACCACACACGAGCACACGCACGCACAAGCACAAGCGCACACACACCCCAAGTTTCTGCTAGCTCAACAGAATACACACACTAAATCACTAAAGGACTAAATCATCGCGCGCACACACACACATACACACACACACACACACACACACACACACACACACACACAACACACACACTCACACTCACACTCACACTCACACTCTTGTCTAATAGCAACAGGCTGGAGATGATGAGATCACCAGAGAGACCAGAAACCTCCAGACAACAGCTTTGTCCAAGAACATGCTGCAATAGACACACACACGCATGCACACACTTACAGCCTTCAGTTCCCTACTTCTTCACCACCTCTTTTACCTTGTCAGTCTCACCTCATGTCAGTCCTGTGCTGTCTTATACCATCACCTTACATGGTCACTTTGAATACAAATCGCCTAGTTCACACAGCACTCAAGCATTGACACACTCCATCACTTGCAGAGTAGAACTTCATGTACAGTGCCTTGCGAAAGTATTCGGCCCCCTTGAACGTTTCGACCTTTTGCCACATTTCAGGCCTCAAACATAAAGATATAAAACTGTAATTTTTTGTGAAGAATCAACAACAAGTGGGTCCCAATTATGAAGTGGAACGAAATTCATTGGCTATTTCAAACTTTTTTAACAAATAAAAACGAAAAAAAGTGGCGTGCAAAATTATTCAGCCCCTTTACTTTCAGTGCAGCAAACTCTCTCCAGAAGTTCAGTGAGGATCTCTGAATGATCCAATGTTGACCTAAATGACTAATGATGATAAATAGAATCCAGCTGTGTGTAATCAAGTCTCCGTATAAATGCACCTGCTCTGTGATAGTCTCAGAGGTCCTTGTAAAGCGCAGAGAGCATCATGAAGAACAAGGAACACACCAGGCAGGTCCGAGATACTGTTGTGGACAAGTTTAAAGCCGGATTTGGATACAAAAAGATTTCCCAAGCTTTAAACATCCCAAGGAGCACTGTGCAAGCGATAATATTGAAATGGAAGGAGTATCAGACCACTACAAATCTACGAAGACCCGGCCGTCCCTCTAAACTTTCAGCTCACACATTGAGAAGACTGATCAGAGATGCAGCCAAGAGGCCCATGATCACTCTGGATGAACTGCAGAGATCTACAGCTGAGGTGGGAGACTCTGTCCATAGGACAACAATCCGCGGTATACTGCACAAATCTGGCCTTTATGGAAGAGTGGCAAGAAGAAAGCCATTTCTTAAAGATATCCATAAAAAGTGTCGTTTAAAGTTTGCCAAAAGCCACCTGGGAGACACACCAAACATGTGGAAGAATGTGCTCTGGTCAGATGAAACCAAAATCGAACTTTTTGGCAACAATGCAAAACGTTATGTTTGGCGTAAAAGCAACACAGCTCATCACCCTGAACACACCATCCCCACTGTCAAACATGGTGGTGGCAGCATCATGGTTTGGGCCTGCTTTTCTTCAGCAGGGACAGGGAAGATGGTTAAAATTGATGGGAAGATGGATGGAGCCAAATACAGGACCATTCTGGAAGAAAACCTGATGGAGTCTGCAAAAGACCTGAGACTGGGACGGAGATTTGTCTTCCAACAAGACAATGATCCAAAACATAAAGCAAAATCTACAATGGAATGGTTCACAAATAAACATATCCAGGTGTTAGAATGGCCAAGTCAAAGTCCAGACCTGAATCCAATCGAGAATCTGTGGAAAGAACTGAAAACTGCTGTTCACAAACGCTCTCCATCCAACCTCACTGAGCTCGAGCTGTTTTGCAAGGAGGAATGGGCAAAAATGTCAGTCTCTCGATGTGAAAACTGATAGAGACATACCCCAAGCGACTTACAGCTGTAATGCGCAAAAAGGTGGCGCTACAAAGTATTAACTTAAGGGGGCTGAATAATTTTGCCGCCCAATATTTCAGTTTTTTATTTGTTTAAAAGGTTTGAAATATCCAATAAATTTCGTTCCACTTCATGATTGTGTCCCACTTGTTGTTGATTCTTCACAAAAAATTACAGTTTTATATCTTTATGTTTGAGGCCTGAAATGTGGCAAAAGGTCGAAAAGTTCAAGGGGGCCGAATACTTTCGCAAGGCACTGTACATACTGTAGCTTGCCTCACACCTAGTTACCTATTTGCATTACACCCCTCGGGGAATGCACTGATTTTTCTAAACTTAAGATCCCAATTACATGACTCAGCAAGATGACGAGCGAATACTGCAGCGTTTAACTTCCTTTTTCTGAGCTCACCTCCGATGTAGTTTGTTCTTGCTCCACGCTCCTTCTGCTGCCCTCGACTTACTTGAATTTACTCCTTCTTTCAAACCTTCACCCTCTACTGTACTTCCCTGCTCAATTTCAACCCCTTACCTCACTTCCTACTCATGACCCCCCTGATTACGCCTCATATGCTCTGACTTTGACTCTTCTCATGTTAAGGGCCCCTACTGAAGTAACATATCCTCTTATTTTGGCTTCCTAGTCCCTCATCTAAGCTGGCTCACCCACTCCTCTCATCCTTTTACCCCCACAAACACACACATACACACATGCATGGGCACGTAGCCACTCTGCTGCTCTCCAGCAGACTGTGGGGCTGCAGGCCTGCAGACCTCGGGGGAAGTCAGAGGGGGCCGTAAGCAGGGGAGAGGAAACAGGATCCATCATCACACACACATCCACACACAAGCAAATGCACATTTAAAGACACACCGGAGTTGACATAAGGCTCAAACACTGACAAAGACACACACACGCACATGTGCACGTACCTCAAGCCGCACTTGTCAAAGAGAGCAAGGTTTTGAGGCTTTCCAGACAACTGAGGACAGAGAGGACGAGAGAGGCTGCCAGAGAGAAAGAGAGAAGGAGAGGGAGAAGCGGAAGCCCTCAGAGTTTAGTCTGACTGTTATTATTTCCACACTGCGTGATGGGTCGAGGGGTGTAAAGAAGAGAAGGAGGAGGAAGAGGAGAGTGAAGCCAAATGGGGGGTGCTGCTGCAGGGGGCCTGCGGTTTCCTGTCTGACACCCCCCCTACGTTGCACCTCCCTACCCGAAGAATGAGAGGAGAGAGGGGGGAATAGAAGGAGAGAAAGGGCAATGAAAACAGCCGCTCTGACCAAACTATGTCAAAATGGAAGTGGAAAGAACAAGGCATAGACAGAAACGAGGAAGAAAATGAAGTGGGTTTTGACCAAAATATGACAAAACTTCAATGAACCTCAAACATGGGGAGGGGGTAAGAAAGAGCTACACACACAGTGGCTCAATCCAGTGGTTTAAGAGCAGTAACAGACACACTGCACAAGTGTGTGTCTGCGCTTTTACATAACTGTGTATGTGCGTGCGTGTGCTGGCACGCATGTGAAGTTGTGTAACGAGTTACAGCTTTTTACGTTTATGGCTGTCTGTTGACCACGGTGTCCTTATTCCCTTAACTTCTAATGGAGAATGTACCAACTCTTCAGCATCCAGGGGTTTAATGTTTAGCCCCAATGTTCCCTCAGACATGCCCTTTGAGCAGTGTGTGTATGTATGTACGCACTCTTGCGCATTTTGTTCCACCAGATAACACCAGCATGTTGATTTAGGAAAAAAGGTGAAGAGGTGGGTGTTGTATTTCTCTAATGAGAAACAAATACATTTGAAATGAATAAAAAAGAGACATCATCTTCTTCTTTAAACTTTTCCAGAGAGATTGAAGAATGTAAAGTAAGACAAAGAGGCAGAGAGAGAGAGAGAAAGAGAGGTCGCCCTCATTCCACCCGTCCACCCCCCACATCCACATCCCTCTCTCCTCCCTTCCCTCTCTCTCTCCCTCTCTCTCTCTCACTCCAGGCTCTAAACAGGATAAGGGCTTCATATGCCAAGTGGAATGTGTGACGCAAGCCTCAGCCTTGAAACAAAGCACAGGAAACAAGGAGAGACAGAGACAGAGAAACAGAGAGAGAGAAAGAGATGTGAGGTGGTGTATTATAAAGGATGTAGTGAAACCAGAGGTAAGACAAAGAAGCTCAGGTGTGACTGAATGTTTAAACACACACACACACACACACACACACACACACACACACACACACACACACACACACACACACACACACACCTGCCACATATGCTCCTCTGTGTCTAACACTGCACTCAGCTCTGACACCACGCAGCAACACTGACGGCCATCTCACACAGAGCTTGCTTATACTTGAGCATCATGTTTAGTCTTTACTGATGGCTGGTCAATATGATCTACAGCCAAAGTAAAATATCAATCAATCAATCAATAGATACAGTGACAGAGAAGCAGCAACAGTTGCGACAATCAAGGAATTATTTCAGTTGTTTAATCAAGCAAAAATGGCAAATACTCGCTGATTCCAGCTTCTCAAAAGTTACATTTAGCTGCTTTTGTGGAGTTTTTTGTGTTATATTAAATTACATATCTTTATATTTTTGGACAAAATAAGACACATAAATGTGTCACTGTGGACTCTCATAACCTGTAATAGGCAATATTCACATTTGTTTTGGAACTAATGAATCTCTTATTAAAAAGAACTAAAAACAGATCAACTGAGCCCTAACTGATCACACTGCTATTTTTTTTAATCTGTAGCCTACTAAATCTCTCAATCTAGACCCTTTTAAACACACTTAATCACACTATGGTCAGAGGATGTTATATGTCAATAACACTGAAAAAGAGGGGAGCCAACTGGACAGATGGAGAGAAAACACTGAAAGAGTTTTTTCTCCATCACTAGCCTGTATTTGACCACTAGTTTAATTTCATTATTAGGCTAGTTAAACCACAATAGGCTACGTTCTATAAAAGGCTCAAAAAGCTATAAATAGCAGAGACTCTCTGCTGCCATAAACTGTCGGGTTTCATCAGTTATCAGCCACTGTTAAGATCATTAGTCGCCATGCCAATACATTTTTTTTTTAATAACGCTCATTTTCACCAGTTTTAAAACATGAAATAGCCTATGCGAAAATGTAGATTTAACACACAAAATCAAGAAAGTGTCCTAAAAACGAACTTTGAGTAGGTTAATTAACTAATGAGGCAAATTAACCAGACACAATTAGCTTGATCTCATTAACAAAAGACCCACCGCTCTGAATTTATGGACTTCTTTCCTTTCCCATAATAAAGTCTGCTTTAATACAACACATTTAACCTTTAAAAGACCACCCAGCAAATTACAGGCTTCACCACAGTAGAGTAGTACACCCGATAGAAAATAGGCCAGTAGGCTACACATAGAACAGTGTGCCGGGGTCGCCGTATGAAACTGCCCGCAGTAGGCTATAACAGAGGAAGGTCAAACTTACTTCTCAGATGGAGTGTAGGCTACAAGTTTATTCCAGGAAGAGAGACGATAGTTTCACAGCTGCCTTGCTGAACGGCAAAGGCTGCCTCTCAGTGAGAAACTCAATTAGGCAACTCTGGTGAAAAAGTGACGCAGGCGACGATCAGCCCAGTCTCTGACACCAGGCTCTGAAAAACACAAGTCCACTTATCGATGGCTCCACAAAAGTTCCCGAAGTTACGAAACTCTCTCTCTCTGTCTCGGAGTGTGTGTTTGTGTGTGTATATGTGTGTGTGTGTGTCTCAGGTTGTCGTTTAGAAAGTGTTGCTGCTGGCACATGACTCGGTCTGTCTGTGTTCTCCATGGGGTCTGACCGCTGGGCGGGACCTGGGCGGGACCAGGGCGGGGCAGTCCTGTGTGTGTGTGTGTGTGTTGTGTGTGTGTGTGTGTGTGTGTGTGTGTGTGTGTGTGTGTGTGTGTGTGTGTATGTGTGTGTGTGTTTGTGTTGCAATTGTTCAAGTTTAGAGACAACATTGGTGGAACAAATTGGCTATAGTCAAATCTTTTACTTCGCCTAAGTAGCCTACCACAGTGCAAAAGTTACTATGTTACAAGTCGGTCCTGCAGTCAAAAGGCTACTTTAGTAAAAGTACAAAAGTATTAGCATCATTCTGCTATGTAGCCTACTCATTATGCAGAATGGCTCATTTCAGAAAAATGTACATTATATTACTGGATTATAATTATTAATGCATTAAAGGTCCAATATGTAATATTTGTACTGTAATAAATCCAAAAATGACACCAATGCCTCATCAGATATTAAGGAAACATGTTAAACTGAAATTCTATCTTTTCTGACAACAATGCTAATGTCAGTATTTTTTCTTTTTGAAATTTACATTCCGTGACGGAATTTGTGTTTATGTTTTGATCTGTGTGTTGTTATCAACGGCCCAGTTTGACAGCCAGGCCGGGTTGCCAGATATACCTGTAAAAACGTAAACCCAGCACGCTACAGCTGTAACGGTAGTACAGCCATGAAAGCAGCACACAAACAAACAGGATCAACGGAGATAGATTTTACCTGACGTAAAAAAAAAAGAAAACAGCATGTTTCTAACAGTTGCGTGACCAGAGACGTAACAACCCCCTGGTAAATATTGGAGATGTATTTGAAAGATGGAGACAGCTTAGATCCCAAAAGGACGCAGAGTTGGCTTATTTCCTCCTGAACAGGTAAGCATTAGCTTCAGGCTAATTTATCACAGCTACTAGGGACGGGCATTTTTTGTTATTTTAACATTTGTGTACTGTTGGTTACTCGCAAAAACAATTGAGACATAGCCAGTAACGTGATCCCGACTGGTCCTGGCTAACGCCGCCTTGCTAACCCTGCTAACTGCTAGCTAACGTTGCCGGGAGGGACCGGCATTGCAGCCCATGGCTGTTTACAGCGTATAGCGCGCCAGCGCTGCCGGGACGAGCCGACAACGGTGAGATATTTTAAGCCACGAGAGGGTGGCTGTAAATCGGAAAGAGAGGACTGTGAGTTTGCAGTGTGTTTAGCGATTGTTGCCGTAATTCTAAGCCAATGAAGTGTGTTCCGTCGGCAAGGTAGCTAGTGGTATTTTTAGCGGTTCGTATTGTAATTCTAAGCCGAGAAAGTGTGCCTGACTGGCGTGTGGAGAGGACAGTGAGCTTGTTGTGTTTTTAGCGGTTCATACTGTAATTTTAAGGCGAAAAAGTGTGTCTGTCAGTTGGTTACAGAGCTCCGCGTGAGCACGGGCTTTTATGACTGTCAATATAGCCAGCATCTACCGTTAGCTACTCCGCTGTGCTGTGGAGTAATGTCTGGCTATGTGAGAAAAGCGTCTAGCAACATTGTTGAATGCTGCGGTCTCAGCCTGGCAACCCCCGTGAACTTCGAGTCTGAGCAGGAGGGGGCGGGGGAAACGACTCTCCAGTATTTTGAATTTGTACTGCAGTAACTATTTTAACCGCTAGCTGCCAGTATTACACACAATATTACATATTGCACCTTTAATGTGTTTATCACTTTAATGTTGCAGCTGGTGAATGTGGACCTAATTTAATTACTTTAGCCTATATACTGCAAGTGTGTGTGAATTTCCTCCCGGTGACCAATACAGTTTTACCTTGTCTTTAACCTTTATAATAATAGGCAACATCATCACAATTCATTTTTTTTTAATTATATTTTGGATTATTCCAATCCAATCCATTCCAATCCACTTTATTTATATGGCACAATTTAAGCAAACAACAAGGTTACCAAAGATTTTTAAAGAGATAAAAATATAAAAAAACACATCAACAATGTCAGCGACAACAAAGACCACAGTAGCTCTTATAGTGAATCAAAAGCCAGGGAGTAAAAATATGTTTTTAAACGAGATTTAAAGGTGTGGAGGGTGGGCGCAACTTTAATGTGCGGTGGTAAATCATTCCATAATTTGGAAGCAACTGCTGAAAAAGAGCGTTCGCCTCTGGTCTTCAGCCTGGTCCTGGGCACGTTCAGCCGCAGCTGATCCCCCGACCTCAATGACCTTGACGGGGTGTAAATGTGCAGGAGCTCAGAAATATACTGAGGTGCCAACCCATTTAGCGACTTAAAAACAAACATTAAAATCTTAAAATGTATTCTAAAATCTACAGGAAGCCAGTGGAGTGAGGCCAAAATGGGAGTAATGTGGTCATGTTTCCGGGTTCCTGTGAGCAGACGAGCAGCTGCATTTTGGACTAACTGTAGGCGTGAAAGAGAAGTTTGGTTCACGCCAATGTAAAGTGCATTACAGTAGTCCAAACGGGTCGAAATAAAAGCATGAATCACTTGTTCCAAAATTTTAAAAGATAAAACAGGTTTAATTTTGGCTAAAAGCCTCAATTGATAAAAACTAGATTTAACCACCATGTTTATTTGTTTATCAAGCTTAAAATCACTATCAATTTTAATACCTAAATTGGTAACTACTGGCTTTACATATTGCTGCAGGGAACCAAGATTTACGGGAATGGAGTCACAAACCCGGCTGGGTCCAAACACAATGATCTCAGTTTTTTCTTCATTTAAATTTAAAAAATTAAAAGACATCCAGGCTTTAATATCCTTGAGACATTCAACTAAAGGATTCAGGGAACCGTTTCCATCTCTTCTCAGTGGTAAATAGATTTGCGAGTCATCCGCATAAAGATGGTAGGAAATACCATGTTTTTTAAAAATATTTCTAAGAGGGAGAAGGTACAAGGAGAACAGTAGTGGTCCAAGAACTGAACCTTGAGGGACTCCACAGAGAAGGGGGCAATAGATGATGTAGAGTCACCAAGTTTTACAGAAAAAAATTGGTCAGATAAATACAATCTGAACCACTGCAGGGCAGTATCATGGATGCCTACACAATGCTCTAGGCGAGAGATAAGAATGGTGTGATCAATTGTGTCGAAAGCAGCAGTAAGAGTAAGAGTCCCCACGGTCTGTAGTTAATAAAAGATCATTAAAAACTCTTAAAAGTGCAGTCTCTGTACTATTCATCTCAATCTGCAAATTAGGCCTAAATTCTAGTAACTAAAATAATGTAGTGGGATACAATATAGTATATATTATTCCAATATAGTATATTGTATTGTAAAAAATTTGTTTGGAATTGTAGTGAAGTAGAAGGACTGTATTAAGTAGCAGAAAATGGAAATATTCAAGTAAAGTACAAGTACCTCAAAATTGTACCTAAGTACAGTACTTGAGTGAATGTACTTAGTTACCTTCCACCACGGAACAACGATTTTAAACTTTTTAAGCCATTATAATACTAATCTTTTTCAACTGCAGAGACTTTTTATTGATAAAACATTGTAGGTATACTGTTTTTTTAATACTAATTAAAATATTCAGTATGACAAAGCTGTCACCCTGACCTGAAAGGCACACTGAGAAATTGACTTGTTAGTGATGGAAAAAACATATTTGCATTACTCAGAAATAGCAATACTACTATATACACTTTTACAAGTAAAAACCCTAAGGAAGAGGAGGAAGTGCTGGGCGTGACAATGAACAAGCTCTCCCACAAGGAACTGCATACTCTTACGATGGAGGGATAGATAATTATAGGGCACAGCGTAAAACAGAGATTACTTAATTTCATGTGCAACATTTTTCAATCATCACTACAGGTAATTCAATAACGACAGGTGCACATTCAATTTTAGTTTTTGGACACCTCAAACAGTTTCTGTCAACAACTCGTGAACCCACTGAGAATCAATACCTCAACTCTACAGCTTATAGTCATGGTTGAGGCTTTTCCAGTGAGACTATGCAAGTGTGCATGCACACATTGTCACATTGTTTCCACATTAGAATAAATATCAAAAGCTGCTAAGTTTAATACAATGAAGACTTTTTTTGCACCCTCATGCTCAAAAATCAGTCCATGCAGTTGTAATTCTCACTGGTGAAACTGACGTAACCATGGCTAAATATGACAAAATAACTTTATATAAAAAAATAAATATTGCACACAGCCTTTGTATTTTACTAGGTCATTTACACTCAGTTGTCCTGATACTGAAAATGTTCACCTATCTTCTCTGTCCATGTTTTTTTCATACCGACTCCATGTTCACTTACATGTACAACATTCATACTGTAATGCAGTTTAATTTTGTAGCCACAGTAAATACTTGTTGATTGATCAGTTGACAGGTCTCCATGAAGATCTTTCATTCAAACACAATTCCAGTGAACACTTATTCCTGTTATATCTTTTGCAACGGGCCATAGTACTCCTGCTGTAGGTATGATTTAGAACACAATGCAGTACACCTTGTCCATTCAATTCACTTTGCATCATCACTTACTTACTTACTAAACTAAACTATCATTTAATGTTCTTCTAACCTTATTCATCCCAAAATAGCTTTTTATGTCACAGATAATTATTGTTAAGGACCCCCTCGAAAACGAGATAGTGCATCTCAAGGGGTTACTCCTAATAAAGAAATTCTCAACATATTGCTTTGGATGCTTTAGTAGCATATACGCATGCATGCACACACACACACACACACACACACACACACACACACACACACACACACACACACACACACACACACACACACACACACACACACACACACACACACACACACACACAACACACACTCTCATTATAGCCCTGTCCTCTATGCTCTTTGTGAAGCGAAGTGAGACAGTCCTGGGTGCTGTTGCGGAGCTGGCTGTTGAAACAAGTCAGCGATGATATGACAGCTGTTATTTCATGGCTGGTTTCTATAGTAGTAAGTATAAGCTTTTCATGTCTGAATACACACCCACTTAGGCTTAGCCAGCTCTGTCGGTGAAGCATGAGACATGTCGATGTCTTACAGAGCAGGATGGGAGCATGATAGACGGCTGGTCGGGTCGGATAAGTCACTGTAACTGTGTTTCTGTGTCAAAAATGACTCAGGGAGAACTCAATGAGCCTGACTCCACAATACACTGTGAACCTTTAGACAGGAACAAGAAGTAAGAATTTACATCACGCAGGTCACATACCAGGTGTGTGCTGGTACATATGCTCAATTTCTAATCTTTCTTTCTTGATCTTTGTCTTTCCATCACGATGATCAAAACCAAAACATCAAATTCCTATGTAGGTAGATACATATCAGGTTTTCTGTTCCAAAGAAACTGTCCACAGTGAGGACTGTAGATTATCTGAAGTTATTAGGACATTTTCTGTGGAAACATGTTGGTTTGGAGTAGCTTTTTGCCACGCCTGTTTGTTGCTGCTGATGAGCTCTTACAGCCGCATTCTTCTTTTCTTTCATTTTGTTTTTGCCTCTTGTCATACTGCATACATGCATAATGAGGGGTTACTGATGGTGCTTTTCACACTATCTCAGGGTTATATGTACCCATGTGTATATCATACATTGTATCTGCAAGTACACACACACACCACACACACACGTTGTATGCACATGCATGAGCCAGCTAGCTAAATCTGTAAAAGCTTTAACCTTTTAGCACATTGATCTCAGCAGACAAAACGGTCAGAGTTCATCAGCTGTAAAGTGCTAACAACTTCACACATGCAAACTTTATAGTTAATTTGATAGCATTTAGACATTAAGGGTTCATTAAAATAACTTTTAACATCGTCGGATTTCCCTCATTTAGGCCGGATATCCGTTGTCTTGGGCTTCCTTTGTGGTGGAATTTTTGATGGGGACTATGGTTAACCTTTTCTCAGATCTATGCAGGGTAAATCCAGACAGCTAGCTAGACTATCTGTCCAATCTGAGTTTTCTGTTGCACGACTAAAACGTTTGAACGTACACATGTTCCACCAAAACAAGTTCCTTCCCGAGGCTAATTTGGAGAGGCGCTGTTGCTCCATACGTCGCTTAGCTCGGCCCAAGACGATTGTGATTGGTTTAAGAAATGCCAATAAACTAGAGCATGTTTTTCTCCCATCCCAGAATGCTGTGTGGACTAGCCAGACCCTCCTCTGCAGCGCCTTGGTGGAGGAAGGTCTGGACTACCTCTAAACAGACACCCAGAATTTCAAGCCCCATCAATGCACCCTCCAATCTCAGTAACTTTCGAAAATCATCTTTTTTTAAATGATCTTTTCATTTTTTATTAATAAGAGCCAAACAATTTGTGGGCTGTCCATTATTATGGCTGAAATTCTGGTAAGCCTCCATTGGTCATCTGTCAGGGTAGCAGCAGGTGGACCCAAATGCAAGACTCTTCCAGCAAATGTGCAGAACAAACTCTCTTTATTTTGAAACAACAGGACCAACAGGGAGTGACAAACCAACAAGAGACAAAGGAAACAGAGAGACTAAATACACAGGGTAACGAGGACTAACAAGGAACAGGAGGCACAACAGGTGAAACAAATCAGACAATCACAAGGGCGGGAAAACCAACATACAGGAAGTAAAACCAGACAAGACAGAAAACCAGACTTTCACAATAAAACAGGGAACAGAGAAAAACAAGACTACCACAATAAGACAGAACACGGCACAAAGTACAAAGCACAAAACACAACACACAAAAAGGCCACAAGAGTGGCACAAAGGCAATCAGTCTCAGCCGGATCCTGACATCATCTACATCATATTAAACAAAATAGTTGGTTATTTCTACATAAAATGATGCAGTTGCTTCTTGAGGTTCTTATTTTATTTTATTTTTTAAAGGCCAGATAACAGTAATATTAGTTGCTAAACTTCCCCCAAATTGCTAGAAAATGTACTGAGAACATGACCTTATTGTCCTTAATAAAAGCTGCTGCCCTGAGCCCAGGTCATATACTGTGTATGGAATGGCTTTTATAATACATCCTAGAAAATGTCCTTATAACACCCTTTGTTATGTGATCAGATAATGGAGAGCTGCTCTTGGAAATTAAAATGCGCTATAGAGAGAAACAAGTTTGTCCTCAGCTGAGGTTCTTTTAGATCACTGATCTGACCTGTCAAAAGTCATTGATCAGTATTTAAGTATCAGTAGATGAGGATCAGTTTATTTTTAATAATTCATATTTTAAAAACCTGCATCCGTGTGTGTGTGTGTGTCTGTTTTAAGGTGGAATGTGTGATACCATGTCGTCTTCTGATAAAAATGTAGATACAATTCTTTTCTGTAAAAGCAAACATACCTCTGTTCCAGGGTATGTGATGCTTCACTGCTCAAGAGGAAGATATAAAACACATTCAGAATGCTATTACACATTAGTGCACAACCTGCACTAAACCACACAGCCTTCTTTTCTTATTGTTAAACAGTTATATTGTTATACAATAATTGCTTAGGTTATCGTGTCTTTTATATTTATTATTTCCTTTTAATATGTTTATGTATGCACCAACCACAAAGACAAATTCCTTGTAAGTGTTTCTTACTTGGCAATAAACCTTATTGTTGTAATGATTCTATTACTATTAAGTCAAGTATGCAATACAATATATTATTGTCACTTTACTCATTTTTAATGTTGACAACTAAGACTAATTTAGAGCTACATTGAGCTCATTAGAGAAAATAAACTGTGTCTTAACTTTTTCACCAAGAGTGTCAATTTCAGATGTAATTTACTTCAAAACCTATACAGACAAAATTCATAATGATGAGGGGAAAGTTTTGTTTTGGTAATTAGCTGCACCCTAGAAACTAAACATTTCAGTAGTAAGACATGAAGTCTTTCCATTACAGGTCTCGAAGGGAGCACAGGGAGAGTGGGTTGTCTGCAACTCATTTGACATGTCATTAAGGACTCGTCATAAAATAACTAGAGATCAAATAATAGTTGACCATTGAGCAACAATTTTATAACCGATTAACTGTTTAAGTCATTTAATCGGAATAAATGCCTAATATAATATAATTCCAGCTTTTTAAATATCTGCTGCTTTCTTGTATGTAGTTGCTGCCATAAAAAGAACATAACAGATTTGACTTTATTTCCAGAAAATTAAAATTATGACAAAAGAAAACAAGTCTATTGCTGCTGTTTTACCAGAATGGATCTTTTTGTGTAAAATGTGGCTGTTGGTGTAGACTCCTGTAGCTTACATGTAGCCTACAACAAAATTCATTTTTATGATGGACTCTACACTGCTAGGATCTCTGTGAGGCTTTACTTAGGCACAACGGTGCTTTGAGCTAAATGCTAATGTCAGCATGCTAACATGCTCACAGTGACAATGCTAACATGTTGGTGTATAGCAACATGTTAGCATTGTCGCTGTGAGCATGCAGATTTAATGTTTATTCATATGCATCTTAGCATGCTAACATATGCTAATTAGCACAAAACACAAGTAGAGCTGACTCTGGTTTGGGTTAAAATAAGTTTGTTACTTAAATGGTTAATTTCTACTTATCTTGGCACTCTGATTTTGATTCACAACCTTTGCATTGCAACCTTTGTGTGTGTGTATGTGTGTGTGTGTGTGTGTGTGTGTGTGTGTGTGTGTGTGTGTGTGTGTGTGTATGTATGTATGTACTGTGAGTATGTATATATGTATGTATGTATGTACGTACATGAGAGTATGCATGCCAGTCTGTGCAAGTGTTTGGTATCGGTGTATGCGCAAGTGAAGTATTCAATTTTGGCCTAGACGGCTTCTCAAATGTGTGTGCAGTTTGTGAATGTCTTGTCAAGTTGAGCTGGAGGTGGAGGCGGTGGCATGCACACAGACAACTTTCTGCACAGACACAATGCAAATATTTAAATCTGTCCCTGAGTGGAAAGGAGGTGATGTGCAGGAGGCCGGGCTGTGTGGGTGTGAGGGTGCGAGAGAGAGAGAAAGGGGGAGAGAGAGAGTCATGAATCAGGAAAAAATGAAATTTTAAGATTATTTCAATGAACTAACCAAACTAGAATGAAATGCAATGAAAAAATAAAGTCTCTGTCATCTTCGGCTGAACGCAAAGTTCCTCCAATAGCCCACATACAACTAAACAGCCTGTCTACTGTGATGTAATTTACATATTGAAACCTGAGGTGGACTGCCACCAATCCATGAAGAAAACCCCAAAACACAGACATGTTATCTCCTAGCAGAATGCATCCACAAAAAAACAATATATTAAAAGACTTAGGGCTGCAACTAACAACTATTTTCACAATTCATTGATCAACATTTAGTCTATAAAAAGGACGATCACAATATGTTAAACACCCAATTGATGTCATCAAATGTTGTTTTGTTAGACCAACAGTCCAAAAGCCAAAGATATTCAGCTTACTCTCACAAAACAAAATGACACAAAAGCCAGACAACGACTGATCTGTTGTGCAGAGATTCTGTACAGAGAGGCAGCCTCTGCCCTCATTCATAACTGTAGGTTCTGACTGAGCATAAACCAACAGAAAATAACGACAATAAATAAACGTAAATAAAATAAGCCGTCATAATTAATATAGACACCGACAATACACCTTCAACTCCTTGAATATATAACTATGTCAAATGAGAACCAGAACAGGGTAATGTTGGCCATACTCCAACAATAACTAATAAAAAAACGGGTGATGTGGAAATGTAGTTCTGTGGAAGGCAGATGGCAGGTAAGATTTCACTGGAACCACATGTCTCAGGTAAAATGAAATATGATAGTGAAACATGATGATACTTGCATTCTTTACAGGAGCTGCTGCTGCACATGTAAATAATCAGATAAAGCTAATGCAAAATTTCAGAATAAGGAAGATTTCTTTCTTTCTTTTAATCTTGGCACTCTGATTTTGATACACAACTTTTGCATTGCAACCTTTGTGTGTGTGTGTGTGTGTGTGTGTGTGTGTGTTTGCAATGAATGTGTTGAGAGATGAGTTGTATATATATGTGTGTGTTACAATGATGATGCACCTTACTAGAGTGGCTCTACAATTTTATTCATTCATTTTACTTAAATGCAATGACAATAAAGGCATTCAATTCAATTGCAATAAATTCTGCTCACCATCAAAACTCTTCTAATTTTGTGCATTTATTTCTTCCCATGTTCTGGAAACCAACCATTTGCTAGATCTTTAAATATTGTACAAATGTTCAATATACTTCAATATACTTGTTTGAGATGAACAATGTCTGCACAGTGTCAATCACTGGTGATCACGACACACTGCATGTTGGTTAAAATTGTCTGGCTCCCAACTAGCTGTGGCATCTCCCCTACATGGGCAACAATAACCTCTCAAAACAAAGTGCCGTCCACTTACTAACTCTCAGGGCATGATGGGAAACATCAGGTTTTCCCCTGATCTACGGTTACAAACAGATCAAATGCAGCGAGGCCTCCAGGCGCCACAGGCACACCTCCTTTTGTTTGATTGTTTGTGGACACTTAATCATGTTCCATGTCAGTGCAAAAGCTGCATCTGAACTGAGTTTGAATTATTTCAGAAGTAAAATAACAAGCGGCAGTGTTTATTATACACACAACAGATCCCAGGTGTGAGATTTTTGGAGCGATTTTATTATGGGTCTCAGTTAATTTATTCCAACTTTATTTCAATTAATATAATTTCATTATGTTGGAGCCCTTTTGGTGTAATTTTACTTGTTCGCTGTACAAAAGGAAAGCAAATTTTGTTGCTCAGATGTTTGATCAAAAACATTACATTTTACACACAATATTTTTTTCCTGTTAAAATTGTTTAAATTTAAATGATGGTCACACATGTAAATGTACAAGATTTATGTCATTTGATGTGATGTGTTCCAATAAACAAATTTATAAAAAATTTCAATTTAGATGTCACTAGTTAAAGGTATAGTAAGCAATGTTAATCGAATACACTTTTTGTAGCCTGATGTCATCCTACTCAGATTCTAGTCAGAATCTGAGTCTGATTCTGCTCCATTGGGCTGTGATTATGGGGCGTGTTTCAACCGAACCAGGAAAGAAAATGCCTCTGCACTCAATTTAATAGACCTACAACCAGTCAGAGCAATGGACACAGACGTCACAGAAGCTGCAAGTCAAAGGCAGGCTTTGACAGAGCAAAGGCAGAGGCGGCAGTTTTTGTGTCGTGCGGACGGGTGTGGCAATATGTATACATATGTGATCGCGGTTCTCTGTTCCTCTTTTAAAATTAATGCGCTGTCGATATCTTCTATAACTGACGCGATGGCAGCCATCTTTGTTGTAAACAAATTCAACCCAAGCGCTCTTTGGTGATTTGACTACATTACTGTTGATCATCTGTCCATCATCGTATAAAGCCCGCCCTGACAATTTGATTGGTCCGAACAGCTCTGGTTCAAGCATAGTTGCTCCACAACGGATCAAATCCAGACCGAACTTCCCAACCTCAAATGTTGTGGGCGGGGCTAAGTTCGGCTGGCATCCAGGCTACACTTTTTGTCAAATTTAGAGAATATCTCCTCACGGTCACCTAGCTCTGCGCTGAAAAAACAACAACCTGGGATTCCTACACAGCCCTGGCTGTGTAAATGGAAAATAAACAGAAAGGTGCGCAAGAGCCACAAAACACTATTCCAGCCAATCGCAACAGGTGGCGCAAGTGATGGGGGTGGGGGGAGAGGGGCCGAATATTAGGCTTTTGGACGGGAATCGGTCTCTGCCAAACAATAGAATTTGCAAGTTGCAATTTGAATTTTCATTCAATGCAGTAGGCTGTGAGAAAGTGAAAATGGAACTCATGAGCAGAAAAAGTGTTGTTTGGCAGTACTTTCAGTCAAAAGAAGGCGATTCAAGTCGTGCTACATGTTTTTGTCTCAAACAAAATTGTCACTCATCTGGCGATAGTGATGTGCTTTCCTACGATGTGAAAAGAGTGTGTGAATTCAAAATTAAGTTGTTACATTTAACTATTTTAGAGACTGTGGACGTTGTTTACTTCATTAATGTGTTTACATGTTAATGGACGGAGGATGGGAGTAGGATTCGGTATTCGGTTTCGGATTTGGCAGAATCTTAACTAGTGGATTCGGTATTTAGCCAAACCCCAAAAATCTGGATTTGGTGCATACCTAACTGAAAGGCCTGCATGGTTTTTCAAGTTTTACTTCTTTTATTTCTGACACAAACTATTTTATATGTCTCGTGATGGCACTAGAGTTAGAGTCCGGGAGGGGACCACAAATGTCTGTGTTAAATTTTGTGACAGCGCATCCAAAAGTTATAAGAGATATTTCAGTCTGGACCAAAGTGGTGGACTGATTTGTACTTCAGTCCACCACTCGCGTTCCATTTGTACTTGGAAGTTGGATTTTCTGAGGTCAAAGTCAGAAACGCCCCCTGACCTCAGATTTCCGAGCTCGGAACTCGGACAACCTCGCAGTGCCCTGAGCTCAAAATCAACAACAACAGTTGTGAAAGCTATAGTAAAATATAGTTATGAGCACTTCAGTCCTGTCCAACTTTTATCTGTGCACATGTTGTTACGCTGTTTGTATGCACAAAAAAACAGCATAATGCATTGTTATCAACTGGTATTACTAACAATGGCTGACCTAGAGCTCACCCCACAATGAAAAAAACGATTTGTAAATGAAATGCATTCAACTCTGGTTTGACCTCGTTCCTTCTCTCTTCTCTCGAACTCGCTTCAGAGTTCCAAGGTAAATGGAACACACTATAACAGACCATTTAATGCTTATTGTTATGAACACAGGCTCTCACACACGTTAAAGCTAGTGTATTTGTTTTTGAAGAGTTACTGCCATTGCAACCTTGACAGAATGACAAAAACATAGTATCATTTTTCTTCAGATTCTTCGAAAATCATGTATAATCTTCTACTGCACAATGACAAAAAAAAAATTAGAAACTGCAGACAGGAAACACACCTTTCTCTTTGTGCTTTCACAGTCTCTACGTGTTTTATTCATTTTCAGTTCCAGTCTGATAAGGATAATTATGATGAATCATAAACGCCACAGGTCTGTATCGATGCCAGCTGCTGGTGGACATGAAAGGCAGACCAAATTATCAGGAAAACAAGGAGAAGCTCGAGCCAGAAGCAAAACACTGCAAGCTTGTGTGTTTCACTTGATCCTGTCAAAAATGATATTTAACAGATTGAGTGATACTGTAAATAGAGATAATTAATTTTGGAGAATGGAAGAATATGATCTCTGGATGATTTCCAGATATCTGAGAGCTGAGCTATAGCTAGGCAGAGCTCTGGCTACCATAAAAATGGCTATAAAATATATGTGAGGGAGATTATGATCTGCCTTCAAAACAATCTCTATGTTCCAAAGTCACGTTAAATGAATACAGTGTGTAGATAGGTGACTCTGACTCTGAGCTATGTTATAGTATATTAATGTCTGGCTCCCTGGGGAACAATCAAATCTTTGTCTCTATATCCACCACAGGCAGTATGGCGTAACGGCACACATAACACTGTGAGAACAAACACTGGAATTCCTTCGAAATTCCTCTGCCGTACACATTCTCCCAGTACAGATGTACTGGGAGAATCAGGGAGAACAGGTTGTGTGTGTGTGTGTGTGTGTGTGTGTGTGTGTGTGTGTGTGTGTGTGTGTGTGTGTGCGTGTGTGTGCGGTGCGGGTGTGTGTGTGTGCGCGCGTCTGGCTTGTCAGTGAGAGTAAGTTTGCCTTGTGGCGGCATTTACAATAAAACATCACTAACTGATACATGAAGTCAGCCTGAAGGGAAATCAATCTTTCCTAATAAAAAATATCATAGTGTACACAGAACACACACAGAAAAAGCAGCTATTGTTGTTCACACTGTAATTAGAAATGACGCAGGGAGCAGTCGATCATGTGATCATGTGATCATAAGGTTAGTTTATAATTGATCTGTTTGACAACCTGAACCTGATTAACCCTGATACAGAGCCACAACAACAAGCTTGCCACTAATTACTTATTTCTCCCCATGAAAGAGCACCTAACAAGTTTCTTTGAATGACCATGGAGGGAAGTTGAAAAAGATCCATCTATCCATCCATCTATGCATGCATTCTCATCATTTTTTTGTACTTATTTCCTATTTATTTATTTCCTGTATTGTGTTTGTATTTATATGTATTTTTAATTGTAACTCATGTTTTTAACATTTTATCACTTTTATCAATTTTTTTTTACCATAAAATAGCTTCTTGACCTCTCCTGTCATGTTTAACTTCAGTTTTTCACATCTGTTTTTAAGCTATTTGTAGCCTTTAAGTGCAAAATAAATGTCTTTATTATTATTGTACAACTATTACAAGTGAGAAGTGAGCATTTTTCCAACTGAAAGGTTCTCAGAAAGTGAAAATCCCCTTGCCAGTGCAGAACAACGCAAATACATTCCTTCACTTCAATCGTAGCGTCAAATTGCTTCATTAACCCAGAACTTACCTTCAGAATTTTTATTTACTATAAATATTAATTTCTGTTGGTTATGTAGACTGAAACAGACTGTACATGATTTCTTCATGTAATTGAAGAAATCCCAGATCAACACTAAAACCTCTTCAATAAATTGATTGTTGATCCAAAGCTAGCACCAAAACCAAACTGAACACAAATCTGTTTAAAGTGAGACATCTTGCCAACAGACGTGATAACTACCTCCTTGAGGAATATGCTCTGTAATTAGAAAATAAAGTCTTCTTTGGAAGAGAAATTAACTCAACGGCTCCTGGGCATCTGGCCATTTATGCCAAGTTAACTTAAAAAAATATTTGCAGAAGGTGAAGGAGATCGATCTGATCTGAGTGTATACTATTGTTCATTTTACTGCTTTCCCAGACAGAGCAGGACAGGTTAGCAGACTGTGACTCTACAGGTGCAACCAGTCCAGTCTAACTCAAATATTTCCACCTAAAAAACTGCCAGCTGTAAGTAACTGTTGTGTAGCTAGTTTGGTTAGCGGTAACACAACACTCGGTAACCTTGGTTCCCTGAGTGAAGAGACTATCTCTCCAAGGACCCCTCTGTGTGTGGAGAGATAACCAACAAAACTAGCAGCAGCTTCCTAATGACTTGTTTAGAGTGAACAGTAGGACAGGTAATATAAAATTTTGTCAAAATATCTGAGCTGAAACTTGATCATAATGCTTTAGCAAAGATGTGAACTTGGAAGATATTTATATTACATTTCACAAAAATAACAACCTCAAATTATAAAACTTCATGATAATAATCTCAGACTAAATGAGTTAGGTTAGATAAATAGCACTGGTGACGTTAGTTTAACTGGAGATTTTCCACTCTAAGGTACTAACTCTGAAATATGTATTTTTACATGTATGCATAAAAGATATATAAGTCCCATTTATTCTTTCCCATAGACAATGTTACATGACTCACAGTTGGAGCACTTCTACAGCTATGATCAGCTTGAAACTCTCAAATCATCAGTGCAAAAGATTAAACTGTGTTAGAAAATATCTGGTTCTTTGATACAAAGTCAAAGGTAGACAATAACTACAACTTCCAAGATGCATTTTCGGAAAGAGACATCCAATCACTGAGCCTTAAATTCAGTGACGTGCACCACTAAAAGCAGGTGGAAGCTAAAGATGACGTTGTTAAGAACACTGAAAACCCAGCTCAAATGCAGCTTAAATAAATTAACTTTTAAATTTGGGGTCAACTGTGGGTGAATTCTGCAAACTATGGAACCATGGAAATTAAAGCAAATTAAGTTTGTTCATGTTAATATTTACCTGCATCTTCCTACAGACAAATAGATTCTTATGAAAACTATAAATAAAGCTCGCACCAAACTCATACATAACATCCTATTAAATTGAGCTGCAGTAATAGTAGTTGATCCAGAGTTTGTGAGCCGTGCAGCAGACAGAGCAGGCCTGAGGGAAGTCACCGAGTTATTCAGGGCTGAGCTGGAATAATGCCTGGCTTTATAATAGACAATTCCTTCCACTACACAATTACTGATTCTTGTACAAGAAGGGTGGGGCAACACAGTGAAAGAGACTTTGGGCGCAAAGATAGCCAGTGTGTGTCTTGTGTATGATCAATGTGTGTCATTTGTGTGTGTGTGTGTGTGTGAGCACCAGGAAGATACAGCAGGCAGGTTTTCTTGAACAATAAAGCTGTCTGTTGGTTATTTCTGAACCCTGGAGAGGAAGCTGCAACTCCCTGCAGGGTGGGGAGACGAATCATAGGGCCCCCACCCAACACACACACACACACACACACACACATACAAAGACCCCCCTCTCCTTTTACAGATCAGAGTAACTGACAAGTAGAGTCTTGGTTACACCCTCGCTCTGAGGAAGGGAGGAAGAAAGAGGGTGAGAGAGGGGAGGAAGAATGAGAGAGAGCAGGGGGTAAAGGGAGGGGTTTTGTGGACACTCGACGTGCTGACAGGACAGCGGTGGTCACACCCAAACTGCGGCGCCTGACCTTCTACAACAAACAGAAACCCTTGCACACACACACACACACACACACACACACACACACACACACACACACACACACACACACACACACACACACACACACACACACACACACACACACACACACAAATCCTGTAACATCATCCTTCCCAGTTTTCCAGTTAGGACGTCTTGTCTTTGCTCAGCCTGCTGGTCCATGTTAGCAGTTTGTGACTCAGCAGGACGACTACAATCTGCCTCTTTCATAATCTGGGCCTCTTTCACTCTGAGGTCACTGCTAGAGGCTCTGCAGCTCACTGTGCTCATATGTCCTAAATTACTACTCACTAAATGAGGTACTTGTACTTTACTTGAGTAGGCTATTTTAATTTAATGCCACTTCATACCTTTACCAAGTTAGATTGGGAAATATGGTGACATTTTCAAATACGACCTGCAAATGTACAGTATAATTGTTTTGTTGTTGTTGTTGTTGTTGTTATTTAATTAGAATTAAAATGTGGAAACTAGAGAATGACTATGGGCTAATTTAGAGGAAAGGAGAATAAATCATCCACTGTTTATTATTCTTTTTTGTAAATACTGGGTACCTTATGGGTACAGTACTTTATTTATATACTATCTTTTATTTAAACTATATATTTAGTTCCATTACACACTAATGTACGTGGAGCTTGTGATTACATTATTATTATATTAGTATTACTTACGTGGTTAAATAAAGGTTTATTACCTTTATTTAACCAGGTAAGTCCCATTGAGATGACAAAATCTCCTTTTCAAGGGAGCCCTGGCCAAGATAGCAGCAATGCAGTGTTTCAAACAATGTACCTGAAACATAAAACAAAACACACAGTATCAACTCACAGAATCATTTGCCTAAGAAGACAGCCAGAAGGAAACAGATCTAGCTTAGGAATTACAAATTGGTCATGATTTGATGAACTACATTTTTACCTTTCAAATTTTTCATAACCGCTGCCCAAACACGTGTCCGGGTATACAGTTGATTAGTGGCGATTCACAGTCAATCTTCTATGGTGATCAAAGTAACAGCCATCTGATGCATTTCCTATGCTATCATGTATTGGCAATAATAACTAACCTGTATTGTATTATTGAGGGTTTGGCCCAATACAGATGATCATATTTTATTGACCTTTGAATTTGTGTTATTCAGCTCAGATATCAGCAGTCATAAATCATTCTTTTAAAATGCCAGCTGCCTACTGTAACCTCAAACAAACTTAGTCACATATTTGATTTATGACACTGTTTACCATTTTAAACAGTCACTGACTGTTTTACCTTCAAACCAACATGTCATGCAGGAGAAATTACAAATGGGAAAATCAATAGAAAAACCCTTTGTTCTTATGTTTACAAAATGCTTAATTGTGTTTATTTTCACAGCAGTTTGTCACTTTTTATGGTTTCAAACACCACATGAGGAATTGACAGGAGTGCTGTTTCTGTTGATCATATAAGAAGAAGGACAAAGAAACAGAAGGGAGTATTCCTTAATTTCCATAAATTGTGATGTGTCAAACTAATAACACATACGTCATACAAATGCACACACACACACACACACACACACACACACACACACACACACACACACACACACACACACACACACACACACACACACACACACACACACACACATACACACACTTGCATGCATGCATGCACACACTGTAAGTTAAATTTAGTCAGAATACAGTTAGTGTTATCAACCACTGAACACATCCTTGGGCAACTTAACTAGCAGTTTAGACATGGGGAGCTGCAATGTCTGCTTGGTATGTTGAAACAATGGGAAATATGTGCAATTTCCTTGCCAAGACTTTGACATTTCTTAGAAAAATATCTGTTGTTTCTCTTTACAATCAGTAGCTAGTAGCTAATGTAGCTGTCTGACACACCCCACACAGAGTGTGTCGGTCAAAAAAATTGAAATCTTGAACAGAATTTGTGTGAAACTGATTGGATCTTTAAAAGGAAACAATTTAAGTGTTTTTTTCTGGAAAACCAATGTGACAGGAGAGGCTTGTGCATGCTTACTGTAACAAAACAAAGGAAAAATGTAAAGTGGGAGTTTGAGAATCAAAGGTTTCATTTGCCACAGGCTCATGTGCAATGAAATGCACAGTGACACACTGACAGTAAGAAAAATGGTGTGCAATACTGAATATTAATTAGAATTTGAGTGTAAAATAAGAAATGCAAAGGATAAAAATTCAAAGCTTAAAAAATAAGTATTTCATATGTCAAGCGTATATTGGCCTGGTGTCTAGGTGGGCTGCGCAATTTTTCAGTATTTAAAAATGTGTCAGTTAAAACAAATACGATTTTGTACTGCTTGAGTGAAAATATTGATATATGGGTGTTTGTGGTGGTGGAAGTTTCTAACATCGTCCATCAAACATAAATAGTTTAGTTATAATGCTAATAACAACATTGCAGATACTTTAAATTCCAGGCTTTAACTTGTTTTCAGCATTTCTTATTTCATTTGTGGATTTGTTTGCTTCTTGTAAAACAATACAACAGATAATAAAGATACAAAAGACTTAATGTAGACTGCAGCTTCTACCGTTTACTAGTGTTTCTAATATGAAATGCAGTACCTGTACAGTAAAGGTTTCCCCAAGATCGAACCATAGGTTGAGTACACCCTAAAAAAAAGCTGTAAAATCACTACCGTTATCAAAACATACATTTATTCATTCTTATTTTAAAGAATCAACAGCTAAGACTGATGTCAGAATGAAAGTACAGTGAAAAGGGCAGGTACAGTATAATCAGGAGCTGACATTACTTTATGGCCTCCATCACTCTGAATTATCCAGGTGCTTCAGGTAAAGTAGCTGCTCATCAAGATTTACTGCAGCTGTAGTGCTTTATGAGCTGTTACTGACACTGTTCGACCTTTTGTACTAACCAGTGCACTCTCATCTTAGCGCTTAATGTGCTCTTACGTTTCTTTTAACACAGCATCATTCATTACTACACCCACCTGAATTACTTTATATACACCACATAAAATATTTTTTTTATTGGTGTGTAAAGGTGAGCTGATAGAGACATCCTGCTAGCAGCATAGCTCCCTTCATTAAGGTAAAGGGTATACAGCGGGCAAGCTTCGGGGAGAACTTCCCTCTCTCTAGCGGAAACAGGAACTGTTGTAACTTTTCGTAACCATGGTTTCATTTCAGTATCTTTCGGAAGCGGCAACTGTTACCTATGGAGAAAAATAAAACTTACTCCAAAGCTTCTTTGGTGGCATTTTTATTTTTATTTTGTGTTTATAAGCTGCTTGGGTTTTGTTTTCTAGACTAGAGAAGGGTATGTGTGATTCTAAATACAATTGAACCTTTAAACCTATAGTGCATAGTTTCTTTCGCCCCCATGAGGAATTCTAAGTAATGACAACACCACTTTTGTTGCATCCACATGACACAAGTCTTCTGTAATCGCACGCCGCCCCCACCCCTCCTCCATACAGTTGCTAGTAGCTAAGGAGGACACGGAGGATTAAAAAAACATGACGGACTCTTCAGAAGAGGTAATTATCTTGTGACGGACGTTCATTAATGTAAAAAAAGTTACGCACTAAAGCTTTAAAGCAACACTCGGTAACTTTTCCCGCTTTGGTCCCCCTACAGGTTGGAAGCGGAATTGTCCATTACATTACATTATGCAAGTTTGCCAGATCGGGTAGCGGATCTGTAGTTCGAATGAACTGGACAATGTAATGAAATGGACAATTCTGCTTCCAACCTGTAGGGGGACCGAAGCGGGAAAAGTTACCTAGTGTTGCTTTAAGTTGATGATGTCTGTATGACAATATTAAATGTCTATCTTAGTTAGTCTATTTTCCACGACGAACACATGGGGTCAGTAAGTCAGCATCGCTGTAGATCGCTGTTGGATGGTTGGATGGCACTTAATTAATATGGGGGCCCTTCCACGTGAATGCGCAATTGGAGTGGAAGTGGGTAAGTAGGGAGTGATTTGAGAAAAGCCTGAGCTGCGATTGTGTAGCATCAGTAGGTCTGTGGATGAGTGCTGCTGTTGTTCCCATCACAATTTGAAAATAGTACTTCAACAGAAATCAGCTGCAGCCATCTTGTTTTTTCCCCCCCTCCTCTTTACAAAACTAGGTTTATGCTCGCTGTAGTGTCCCCGGTGCAATGGTGCACGATAACCTCTGATATATCACACACATATACTGCCCTGAAACTACTTATTTATTCCATCTCTCAGTCTGACTCAGAGTGTGTTGGATCATGGTTAGGTTACAGACATGTGGTACAGCTCGGTGCAGGGCAGGCCTGAGGTGAAGTGTTGAAGGGTAAACAGATGCCAAGTCAAATAAAACAAAACTCCGGGCAGCGGCCTAACCCCTGGCAGTCTGCTTGGCCTGGCAGAGAGAGACACATAAACACACACACACACACACACATACTGTAGACCCACACACTGTACTGTACACATACGCTCTGTTTACACATAGTGCACCCTAGACTACGGGTGATCCTGTTCCCTCTTGGTTCACTCAACCAGAGAATTAAGAAAATGTTTCCACAGATGCTGAGTTTTAACCAGTCATGCGAGAAGCCATCGCTCCTGAATAGACAAGATGTTTGTGCCCTTTTCAACCTGTACAGTAGGAGCTCTGATACAGCAGGTGCAGACATGTACACACACACACACACACACACACACACACACACACACACACACACACACACACACACACACACACACACACACACGTATAGACTGGTTGATTGACATCTCCCTTAACCTCTTGTTAGCTTTGTTGCCCCTGTTAGGGCGGGAAAATGACACCATTATTTTTACTGGTAAAAAAAGATGTGTGACCTAATAAATACCCTTCTAAGCTCCGACCCTACTTTAACATGAGCAGAGTCTAATCAGCCACAATAACTTAAATCACCTGTGTGGGTGTTCAGAGTCTTTAACAAAGGCACACACGAGATGGGCAGGGCTGCTCGATCAAAGAGGGTTATGTAGTTTAAAAAAGAAATCCACATAAGCGTCTAAGAGATCATCACAGATTAGCTGCATCAAGCCTCCACGAAGCTGGTGATGGTTGTGATCTGCAGGGTGTAGCCACGTATTAAGCAGTCATGCAGTTTATTCTCATTAGAGGTCGTGTTGGGCTTTTGGGTGTTATGTAAAGAACTTGACTCCCTTTGTTGCTGCTTCATGGAAATCTCCATTCAGCAGGAGTGTTTTGTTTGGATCAAGACTTTAGTTGTCTTTAAAGCAGAGTGATCTGTGCAGGAGTTCACTGACAGCTTGAATTATGGTTTATGGTTAATAACAATGTACTTCTTTTGTTGATCCCTGTAGGGAAAGTCTTTCATTTTGCTCTCATCCATGGGGCAGAGCAGGGCAGGTCAAATGTCAATTATAGAGTAAAACATTTCTGGAGCTGTCAGGGAGTCAGTAGCTAACATACATTTTTTATTACTTTTGCCTTTATTTGATTGTGACAGTAGATATGCAGACAGTGTATGTGCAACACTTGGTTTTTGAATATGCTGTTAAATGGACACTTTTGTCCCACAATGCAATGCATACTGTACAACGACGCATGCCCCAAGTGACTTGAGAGGTCAGAAAATTGTCAGGCCAATCAGAGGCTGCCATAAAAGTCTGCACTACATGCAGCCTGGAGCACGTTTCAGGGCATCACCGTTGACGTCACCGATGACATCAATGGATTAACTATGGTGGATTTAATTAGTAAAACAACAGAATCAACTGTACCAAAAAACTACAGTTAAATCATTCCACAGACACACCTCTTCCACCATTAACACCGGAGCACCCCAGGGCTGTGTTTTGAGTCTGCTGCTGTACTCCCTGTACACACACGACTGTGTAGCCGCTACCGACTCTAACACCATAATCAAGTTTGCTGATGACACAACTGTGGTGGGCCTGATCACAGACAACAATGAAAAGGCCTACCTGAAAGAAGTACCTGACCTGCTGGTGCCAGGACAGTAACCTTTTCATTAATGTCAGCAGGTCTAAAGAGATGATAGTGGGTTTTGGGAATAAGCAGGGAAGGAACTACACCCCTCTTAATATCAACAGATCCTCGTGAAGAGGGAGGACAGCTTTAAGTACCTTGGTGTCCACATCACCGAGGGTCTGTACTGTACTGACTCAGTGGGGAGAGAAGAAAGCCAGAGACGGTTTCACCTCAGACGTCTTAGGAAATTCCAGGTATCCACTCAAATACTGAGGAATTTCTAATCCTGCATCATCGAGAATGTCCTAATGGGGAACCTCACTGTCCGGTACGGAAACAGCACCGAACAGGACTGCCTAAAGGATATTTACACCAGGCGCTGCAAGAAAATTCTAGGAGAATCATTAAAGATCCCAACCACCCTGGCAGCCTTTTCTCTCCGTTGAGGTTGTGAAGAAAGCACCGGATACACCAGGCCAGCACTGAGAGGCTCAGGAAGAACTTCTACCCTCAGGCCACTAGGATCCACTAGGTTTAAGAGCCCAGACCAACAAAAAAAACATCTGTTGATTGCCTGTATACAAACTGTAAAAACAGGGACAGAGGAGGGTGGAAATTAGCCAATAGAGAGGCTTTAACTCTTGTTCAGAGATAACCTCTTAGAGCAACTGTGTGGAAACTTTGTCTTTGTAAATGTCACACTTTAATATTTTGTTTTTAAAAATACAAGCTGGTTAATTTACCATCATTTAACAGCACTGTAAACTGTATAAAATATCAAGTAATAGCCTTCATCATAGTTACTTTGGTTAGTTATGATTATGTGATCACACAGAAACATGCTGATGTATAGGCGGCTCCACCCTGATCAGCTGGTCGACTAATGGATGCACTCAGAGGTCCTCAAACAGGTTTAGGAATGTGAGGAGAAAAATATCTTGCTGGTAGCTGTGTGTGTAATCACATACTACATTGAGCTGGACTTCAAGGAAATGCTGTCTTCCAAATAACAAAACCAAAAGACACGATCACCAGGAAAAACTGTGGCCATTTAGCAGTGGAAGTAAAAAATCTCTTTTTGCCAAATTCTGTTTCATTGTGTATTTTTTTGATTTTCTTTGGCTGAGGTTCTGCTGTTGTTGCTTTTTCTGTTGTGTACACACCCACATACATGGATACAAACAGAGCCCCAACTTGCCCCAACATGCCTTTTCCTCAACTCCTTCTATCAAGCCTGTGGCATTCAAAGTGTCTGGCGTGTTGTAGACAGGTGGTGGCACAATCTACACAGTCATTAACAGCCTGATACACATGGGTCCAAACTGTATGCAGGTAAACACACACACACACACACACACACACACACACACACACACACACACACACACACACACACACACACACACACACACACACACACACACACCAAAGTGTGACAGAACACAGAAGTGCTGAAAGGATATGAAATGTATTTTAAAGTACAGGATAACAATAATATTAATAATCAATTAAAACAAAACACATGTGCAAGGAGAGTCAGGAGTAAAAGCAAAATATCTTTACAGTGTAAATCAACAGATTTGTTGCCATCAGTGAAGTGCACAAGCACACAGACACACATTTAGAGACTCGCATCCAAACACACCAAGCTGCATCTCAGGTTGAAGGAATTCAGTGTTGAATACAGTACATGACTCATAGCTGACAGATTGTCTCAACAGCAGAGGTTTCCTGTTTGAAGTTTCAGAGATAAGTGTGTTTTGAAGTACTTTAAATCAATTGATCTGTAGCATTCTGTACTTCCCTCTAGAAAAGCACAGCTAAAGTTTTCTTTTATTTAAAGAGTATTTTTGGGGGGCTTTTTCCCCCCTTTTACTTCAGAGTGACAGTGAATAGACAGGAAAGGTGGGAGAGAGACTGGGGGATTATACTCAGCAAAGGGCTGCAGGTTGGATTCGAACCCGAGCCGCTGCAAAGGCCTCAGCCTACACGAGGAGCACGCGCTTACTGGGTGAGCTAGAGGTCACCCCACAGCTAAAGTCTTCTGCTTAAACTGCATCTATTTCCCTTTCTACACAGACGGATTGACGTGTATTCAAAGGGGAAAAAACAGGATGTGAAATGGACTGGATTTATTGTGTTACTCTTCCTGCGAGGTACAGCAACTAAAGTTTAAAGTGTACAGGACCAGGAAACAAAACTATGGAAGCCTAGAAATAGGGAGGAGATATCAAAAATAGTTCCCCTTTGACATCTGAATTTTAACACCACCATCTAAGATCTGTCTGAAATCATTTAGCTTATATAATAGAAAAACACACGCATCCCTTCATCTCATTTTCTTCTTGCACTTCTCCTATTTTTTCTTTGGAAATATTTCATCTTTGTATTACTTACTTGTTATGTGTAAGTGTGATCCATAACATGTTGTTTCAGGATCTGATTCTTTGTTCAAACTTGTTTCATATTGATGACATTCTTTGGCTATTTTAGCCTTGTTGCATCCAACACAAGAGACTAAAACACATGAGTGAAGACACTGACAGACATTCAAAGACACAAACATACATACAACAACAGGGGCAAATGTAACTGTTTTGTTTTTACATTAGGGGCCCAGTGGGACAGTGCTACCTTTGGGGATTGTTGTTCAAATCACATTTTCTTTTTATATTTATTAAAGAGCGGGAAGTGGGCAGTCTTGCTTTTTGGGATAATACTCAAGGGTGCCATCCTTTGTTTTTCTTTCTCTTTTATTTTTTTTAATCCCCATTTTTGTTACATTTCCATTCTTCTCCTCTCTGTTTTAGGTCCAACTACCTTAGGATTTTCTCTTCTTATTAAAACATTCTGGAGCCGGGAAGAGGATAAAGGTCGAGGTAGGGAGTCATCTTTACGTCTCACTCGACCTTCTCTTCCTGGGCCTTCCACAAATGATTCCTCGTCTAGGCGACCTTACCATTTGGAAAAATGTATGTGCAGTTATGAACCCTCTGGAAGAACCAAAGAGTGGGGAAGGGAGTCATCAGTCCTGCTCGCCAGACCCTCTCTGTCTTCCATCTTTGCTGTCGTTGTGACTGTGTCTTTCAGAGGGTGGGGGGGGGCGTGTCCATCAGGGGTGGTGTGTATGCCGAGGCTGGTGAGGAGGTCCTGGAGGCGTGTGACGGTGCTAAACAAATGCTTCTTCTCCTCCTCCAGTGCCGAAACGTGGTCCCTCAGCTGGGCCTCCGACTGGGCCAAAGCATCCACTCGGCTCTCCAGGCTGCAGATGCGAGCGTGCGACACCTGAGGGAGAGTGATGGTTGAAAAATTATAGTAAAATAGAAGATAACGTGCCTGTATTTGTGTGTGTGTGTGTGTGTGTGTGTGTGCGTGCGCGCATGTGTACCTGTAGCTCCTCAAGCAGGTCGAGGTTTTGCTGTCGGAGGCTCTGATTGGTCCTCTCCAGCTGTGCGGCTCGCTGTTGTTGGTTGAGGGTCGTGGGTGTGTCCAGCAACTCATCCTGCAAGACATGGTACTCCACCTCGTAGGCCTGGAGCTGCTTGGACATGTCCATCTGACAAACCTAATGAACATACAAAGTGCTTACAATGTGCGGTAACAATATAAAAATCTTGACATTTATATAAAACAAAACTCTTTTCTTCTCTTTTTTTCCTATAAAAAAATGAATACTTGCATATTAGAAATGTACTGTACTTTACCAACCACTAAAATGTGGCTGCATTACCTAATCAACGCCTTACATTTAGAGAAAATGTAATATACTTTAGAAAACTAAGTCCTTAATCCTATCTAGACATCTCATCTAGACTCTTTCTTGCCCTTTTCTGCTTTTTTCCCTGCCTCATTTTATACGTTGTTAACTTTTCCTGTTTTTCACTTACTTATTGATGATTGTATAACACATCCTTTGGATTTATAATCGTTAATACGAGCAACAACTGAACAATTGTTTTCTAAATATGAACAAAAAAAGATGTTTGGAACACAAGAACCTTTTTGCATGTGATAACATTAATGTTTAAAGGAAAACTCTGGATTATTATGACGTATCATAATTTATCTCTGTAGTTCGGCCATCATTTCTATCCATTATGATAACATTTACCTCACCAAAAGAATTGCTGGGATCTATGAACGTGACAAAGCTACGATGAAGTCTGTCAGGGCAAGAAACAATAAGGATGTAAACAAGCAAATTTAGGTAGATCCAAACAATATTTAAAACAACACGTTATGGCTGAAAGTTTTTGTCAGGGTTTTGGTTTATAGACAGAATGCGTTGGTGTCAGCTGGGCAATATTAAAGGCTTTTTATTATACTCAGGACTGAGTGCTTTCAATTTTTCATTTTTGTTTGCATTTGTCATAGCCCTGGACTCCAGATACTTTTGTTGTTCTTTACTTTTTTAAGGACACTATTTGTTCATAAAGGAAATATGCAAACAAGATTTTTATTTTGGTATTTTAGCAAGATTATTTTCACCACTTTATTTGTAAATAAAAGCCGACATGAGCGAACCAGAAATGTTGGTAACTATTCCTTATTGTACAACTATAGCATGGTACAAAAGGCCAAGGTATTCATACCAGACAGGTAGTAATAATAACATGGTGGTATTAGTAAAATAAGCTTTCTTTTTCTCTTCCAAGTAAGTTTGGCTAACCTGTGTGTTTGTGTTTCTTTCCTCGTACGACTTCCTTATACAATACCAATGGCACCTTGCATTCAGATCTCAGCAATCTAACTTGGTGAGTACAATGTTATCATTACTGATAGGAATGATGGCCAAACTATAAAGCTAACTCTTAAAAGGGTTTACTTTTTCATGTCACAAATTACACAGATTTAGCAGATTGTTGTTGTCCTGTACTTACAAATTGCTTATGATTGCATATAAAAAAATAAACAGTGGAGACATTTATTGCATATAGTACAGCTCCAAATATCCTCTAAGTACACTACTTGTTTTTTTAAATGTGAAACTATATGTCACACCACAGGTAACCTATAGACAACCTGACATGGATAAGTGGCACCTGAGATTAATTACCAGCAAGCTAGAGCATGACTCAACACCCTTTTACTATTGTATGCAAACAATTTGGAAAATGCATACTTTCCAAACTATAGAGTAGCTACATGTCTTTGACTCTTATGAAACTTATGTCAGTTCTTCCCATCTCAAGGCCCTTGACAACTTATGTTACTGTAAAAATCAATGGAAAATGTTCCATCTTTACATCACTTTACTTTATGAAACTGACTCAAAAACAAGTTTACACAAGTCTGATCATGACTGAGTCATTCAACATGTGTTCCTGATGTTATTGACATATGGTAGTTTTCCTGTTTTGTTATTTTTTAACCACAAACGCTGACGCATGAGGTAAAGGTTAGATTACTCCACTGACACTCCACCCATCAGCTGCCATCATCACTGTTAAAAGAGAGGGTGTGGTTCACATTAATAGCATCTGTCACTCAGGCGGAATATCATTTTCCATTTATTTATTTTTTGTCATAAAGCAATTATATTGTCTCTTTATCACTGCCATGAGCTGTAATATCTGATCTTATGATGAAACATCTGTTTAGTGAACCGAGGGAAGTTTAATAGTTCACTGAGAACAGTAACATTGCATATTTATACAAAGACATACAGGATTCAAGAGTCAGGTTACTGATCCACTAGTTCCCGAAACAATGCAAATTCATTCAACCTCCCAAAAGTTGACAGCAGTGTGAAAATCGCTGCTGTATGTGAATGTTGAGCTAAATGATAAGTTTGATGATATTGTATATTTAAGATGCTGTCAAGATTTACTAGAGACAAACCAGAGACTAAAAGTCAGTATATATTTAAGTCTATGCTGCTCATTCTCTTTTTAATCAGTTAGTCCCCTGGCTATATGGAAGTGCACTACTAAATCACTGGATTATCCCTTTAATCTTTGGCTGAAAACAGACCCCAACAAATCCACCATTTACTCCTGTTTCATTAATATTTCTCTAAAACTGCAGCAGGCATCTTAAGGAGCATTTCTTAAAAATTTAATGTTATATATATATATACAAACCCATTTAAAAGTATCAACGAACTAACACATTGCTGGTTTTGGTATTTTCATGGGAGTTGGTCACAATATGAAAAATATAATAAAAGTAATGACTTGACTTATTCTTTAGCAATTGCTAGATTAATTATGCTTGCTTTCCCAGGATATTACCAACAATAGGAGGTAATGCAATTCAAACACTTTACTATAATCCCCAAAATGACAATAAATAACATCAGGCCCATACAAACTTTGTATTGTATTCCAGTTAGGCAGTCCAGTGATTAAAGGGGAAGTTACACATTACTGACTGTTTCTTATTCTAACCTGGTTGATGGTTTTCTCCATCTGCACCAGGCCCAGGTTGGGCAGTGTGGTCTTGATGAAGTCCACTATGGACTCCAGGTTCTCATGCTGCAGGATCAGAGGCTTGTGGCTCCCCAGCAGGCTCAAGGCCACCTTAAAGATGACCTCTGACCCCTGCAGGAACAACATATCTGACAGAAGACAAAAGAGGAGTGTTAAAGGTTACAAAAGAAGAAAGAAAAATAATCGGTTAGGCCCTGACGTGACAGCTTTTTTAAAATTACGCAACAGTAAAATAAATAATGACAGAAGCTCACAGCACAGCTTACTGTGTTGATTGGTGACTTAAAGAGTTTTTTAAATGAAAGATGCTTTGACGTCAACAAAAAGGTTAAAGCAAACATAAATATAGGCCAGAGACGGAGTAGGTGTGTGCATTTTTGTGCATGCTTTGAATGTATTAAGGTGGGGTTAGGCAGGATTGCATGAGATCATACAACAGATAAAGGAATGGGAGCGCCGTTGTGGAGCCCCACATACTGTATTATGCTGTGATGACGCCCACACACACACACACACACACACACACACACACACACACACACACACACACACACACACACACACACACACACACACACACACACACACACACACACACACACACACACACACACACACAGCGTTATGCTCAGATAAGCACGAGGAGCCATGGAGTCTTGATGGCTGACTGAGCACTATGTAAGAAATTAGGCATGAAAACAACAGAAAGAAAGGAATGAGGCAAGCAAATACATTAAAGAGAAAGACATATACTACTGTGGGTGTGATGGTATTTACACAAATGATAAAAGAGGAAACAGCCTCTACCTGGCAAAGACAGATTAAATCTCAAATGTGTCTCTGTTGTGTGTCTCATTCCAAAGAATCATTATAAAATTTCAGTTATACGTTAACAATATGAAATGCCACTCCCATCTTCTTTGCCTCACTGCCAAAATTATTAGATTCCTTGTATTGTGCTTTCTACAACTTGTATTTCCTCTTGCTTTTTTATCTTACTCCAACCACTCCCCACTCCCCCTTCCATCACTTTTGGTTCAAGATTTAATTAGAAAAGTTGACTAGGAAGTGGAGACAATCCTCCCCAACATCCTGCTTCTGTCCTACATCTACAAACAGTGTGGCGGCCAAGTAGAACAAGGTATGAGTGTAGATACATACGCAGCTCCCAAAGCTTACCGAACACTCTGGCCACGAAGCCGAGGGGGAAGTGTGAGGCAAAGGCGGTGAGAAACCAGGGGGTGGCGTATAAGCTGGGTCCAATCTCCTGCTGCTCTAGGTGGCTGTAAAGATCCCGGTGGTAGTCGTGGAGCAGCCGCGACAACTGGTACATCTGAATCTGACATGAACAACATACCAGAGATTGTTTATGTAGGTCTGACTGGGAGCATGTGGTGAAGAGTACATGTGCTTAGGGCTGTGACGATAGCCACATCACCGCAATACCGGCGGTGACGTGCCACTATCGTGGTGACAACATCATCACCGCATTTTTTAAATGTATTTAATTAATAAAAATGTTTTGCTGTTAGTTACAGGAGTGCATATGTCGTGTGATATGAAATATAATGAACAGAATAATCATTGTTTAGTTATCATCATTGACTGTCTTCTATCCTATATTCAAGAGATTATGGAGAAAAACAACTGAAGTTGCTCGTCACTTCAGCTTTGCACAAGCTTTGACAGTCTGTATGGGGGATTTCTTTTGTGTGTCTGATTTTTATGAATTATGTCTAGGCTTGAGTACTTGTGATATTTACAGGTAACGTTCGGATTAATATAATACATGGTAGGGAAGAGAAGGACTCAGCCAGACATTTCTTCGTTCTCAGCTGAGGTGGACACATTACCGCTGCAGTGTTTTACCAATACACTTACACTGCATACATGACAATAGAGCTTTCTGAACTGTCTGTGAAATAGATCAGCGGAAAGGAGAGAAAGCAGCGCAACCGTAAATTACAGCAAGTAAGCCAATGCTTTTTACTTTACCGGCAGTATTGAAAACATATGAAGCCACGTGTCTTGAGAAACTTTTAGTTTTATTGTTAATTTTTAACTCACTTTGCATTGTGTTTGCTACCTCATTTTCCTCTCGCTTTTCCTCACAGCTGCACTCATACGCTGCTCTCACCACTCGCTCTTCTTGCGCGACCACACAGGCACTGATGTTACTCACTTAAGGCACCCAGCTATTCTTGCTCTGACTTACTCTACTCTCGTAGTGGGGTTGCGGTTAACCGCCATATATCGCGGTGATACGTTGCTTTCCTTACCACGGTAAGAAAAGATCCATACCGTCACAGCCCTATATGTGCTTTTATTATTTGATACATGGTTTATGGCAGAGCTATGGAGCCTATGCACGACATGTACCCATGTGTCGCATGACCTGCTCCAAACTATAACTACACGTCGGTGCTATGGCAGGATAGAGTTTAGATTCTTGGCCTGAGACCGAGCCCGACCCGAGGTGCCATAATCAGAAATATTATAAATATATATAGGCTATATAAAAGTAACAAATGTGTACAAAAGTTAGGCTGCAGGTACAAAATGCAACACGTGTCATGCACGGAGTCTCTCCTCTACTCGCACGCATCACACCGGGCCTGCTGTGCTGAATAAACAAACAGCGCAGTTTACATGCTTCGTCCTTGTTGCATTATTCTAAACAGATTTCTGCAGTTCAAACAACTTGGAATTGTAGTTGAGAACGTCCGTTATAACGGCCCATGTGTTAAAAAAGTGTCGGACACAACGTGCTCGGGCGGGCTTGATTTTTTTGGGCCGATCTAAGCTCTATGGCAGGACTCCTGTTAACCCCTTGCATCAAGTATGAATCTCAACCAAACCAATGGTGTCTTTTTGTTAAAACATGAAAATGTTTTCTGAAATTCTGAAAAGAGAAGGGTTGTGATGAGTGATGAGATGCATCACATTTCAAATATATATGAAATTTGAGATGAACAGACTGATTGATGGATGGACATATATAAAAAGATAGTGACCTGCAGTCATCTCTTTGATGCAATTTAAGTATGTGAGTAACAGAGAGAAATGATCAAGATTAAGGTATGTAGAGGGGAGTGACAGATTCTGTAAATGTGTCCTATATACAGTTTGTGGGACAAAGAGACTCTGAATGTGTGTGTGAATGTGTTTGTGTGCATTCTACCTGCAGGATTATCATGTCAGGCCTGTACTGTTTGCGAAGCCCCACGTCATACATTAGAAATTTGAGCATGTTGAAGGCGTCCTCTTCCCCCATGTGTAACAGCAGCACTCCAGCAATAAAGGACAGGCCCTGGCAGTAGCCCACCTGCAACAACAACATTAACAAACTTGACGTCTAAACAGACAAGCTAGGGGGAAAAGGCTTAAGCCTAAAAAGCAGTTGACCGTTCCATTTTGTCAATCATCAAGGGAGGGGGAGAAAGAGAGACGCAAAAAGAAAGTGAAAGAAAGAATACTAAAATTATCCAATGATACCTCAGGGTCCAGCAGGGAGTAGGCTTTCAGTAAATTATACAGAGACAGCTGTCCTGCCCCCAGCTGTGCTTGGAAATATGGATGCGTTGGAAAAGTGCGCCCTGTGACAGAAGAAAAGAGTGATATGATCTATATTGCAGAAAGATCTGCACTGTTTATATTTAGTATGAAATGCTGCGCCAGACAAAGTATCTATTTGATGTCTGAGATCAACCTGATGAAACTTTTAGTAAATTTATTTCATTTTGTCTGACATACTCCTGGTAAGAGACCAAAGCATCTGGGTGTGTACATGTGTTTGAAAGAAGCCTATAAACTTCGCTAAACGTTGCCCTGAGGATGCTAGACTTCACACTTTGCTGTTGATGTGTAAAAAGGAGCACAGTGCATGAGCATGTGCAGACCCATTCCAAGTTGTCATGCTTACAAATATGTTCATGAAAACACCCAGCTTTAAGCAAAGACCCTCCTACAGGAGTCTATCATGGGGGACAGGGGTCACGTGCCTTTCAAGCATGACAACATAATGACCTTTGATCTGTAAAAAACGTATCTGCATTACGTAGATGGGCTGTTGATTGGCAGGTATGGGTGTTTTGGGACTGACTGACTTCTTGACTTAGTGTGTGACAGCGAGGCTTTGGAGAAGACAATGACGATCAGTGTGTAGGTGTTTAATGTGCTGTAGGGGCTCTGTCTGTGAACATAATTCCACGACTCCCTCCCCTGCCTGAAGGAAAGTTTGCGTGTGTGTGTGTGTAATGCGTGGGAGTGCTCAACTTTACAAGCCTACATTGTTAACCTTCTTCCTTTTGCCTAACTTATGTAAACTCTTTACTACTACTACTACATACTAGACGTAGACGACATTGAATTACCCTGCATTTTCTATCTGCATCCTTTTTGCTGCTTCAGTATCATAAACACTGTGTTTTTATCCTACAGCACATAACACCTTCATATTTGGCCATGTTCGTAACTGTGTCACTGTGTATGGCATTACCTCCGTCCCCACCCAATTTGATGTAGAGTAAATAACATGATAGATAAAAGACTCAGGGTCAACAGCAAAAACAGGGGAGGTTACGTGCTACAGGGATGGATGTGTGGGTGGTTGTGAATGTGAGTGTTATGTGGGTGGGGTGTAGGTACTGTGTGTGTTTGTGTGTGTGGGTGTGGGTTTTTGGGTGGGAGGTGTTGGGTACATTTAAGGGTGAAAGCGTTAAAATGAGGTGTGAGTACATTGTCATGTACTCTGTGCAAGGTTTCTGCAGAGTTCACCAAATTAAAAGACTTTTAAAGATTTAAAAGAAAAAACTTTTTTAATACTTAAAAAAAATTAATTTAATACCTTTTCCACAATCATACTTTGTGACCATAAGGTCTACAAAAAATCTCATATTTGTCAGTAATTCCCAACAATAATTTCTAGTAATGGACCGAGATGCAACTTTTAAGGATGGATTAACCAGTTAAATAATAATTTAGTTAATGTAAGTTTTTGCTAGAATTTACCCATTATGAGTCAATGAGCTTCCTAGCTGGGGTAGCTAACAGTTTGTCTCTCGACAACCACATGCAAAAAACAATTCTAACTTTGTAAAGGACACTTCAATTTTTTAATACATTCTAAGGCCTTTTGTTAACGGAACTGAATTGAACGTTTTAAAGACTTTCAAGACCTGTAGATTGTCTCTAAAATTTAAAATGTGTGAGTGAATATGTGTGTGTTTGTGCACAGGGTATCCTGTACATTCATTTGTTTTAGTGTTGTTACCATACAGCAGAATAGCTTTAAAATTAAGCAACTAAGAATGTGTTAAAGAGAACATGAATATTTTCTCTGTGTGTCTGAGTTACCCAGATCTATGAGGATGGCATGTTGCTGCGAGGTGAGCTGTTTTAGCAGCTCTTTGTATGGAGTGGGATTGGCCGGGGGTCTGGACGGGACCGTCTGCCTGAGTAAGTATTGTTCAGACAGAAACTTCCAGATCTCGCCTCGATGTTGTCTTGGGACACCTGCCAGAGATGACAAGAGGGTGGGGTGGTACCAAGGTAAAATTACATGTTAACATGTTGTAACTGAACAGATCTCAAACAGTTGTTTAGGTGAAGAATATAACAAATAGTATGCAAACCATGCATGTAGTATGCTAATAATGAGGGGATCGGATGTCAGGACTTTTATTATGTCAGGAATTTCAGGCTACTCAGAGGAGCCTTACCTTGTCTGTAAAAATACTTGTCAGCCCAGTAAGTAGTTTGACTGACTGACAGACGAAGAGGAGTTTGTTAGTCGATACAGTGTTCTACAGTATTTTCCCTTGAGGGTGGAGATTCATTCTTGACCTATCTATGTGACCACCATTTTAATGTGATGTCATAATCTTGCCCAGAAGCTAGCTCTTGAGGCTACTTTAGTATGATAGGCTGCTATTCATTGGCCACTGCCAGTAGCCTTTCTGTGTGCATGTGTGTTCTGAACTTTACATCTCCCCTTTTACGTTTGAAGCCGAAAGAAGAGGAGATAACCTTCCTGTCCTGGATACTAGAACATGGACAGAACAGAAAGGCCCAGGCTGATGATAAGGAGGAATGTTACAATACATATTTTCAGTTTTGGAGCTTTATACATTAAGCTTTGGTCAATATTTGCTACTACCTGGTGATTTTAAAAAAGAACAAACAATTCCAAGTAGGACTGATATATATATTTGTGGTGCCAAATATGTACCTTGTGCAACAGCAGCATGTATGGTCTCTGTGTCAAACTTGACCTTTGCCCTTGCAGGAGTTCCCAGCATCTTCTCCCAGACCAGAGTGACATCCTTCAGACACGGTGTGATTTCCTCGTAGTCCAGCTTCAGACGCTTGTTCTGCAGATCATTTTCTGAGGCTACGAACATAAATACACAGACAATACAAGTCAATAATGCGACACCCCTTTTTAGCCCTTTGTCTTGGTCCTGTGTTGTGTAGTGTGTGGAGCTGAGGTGTCATTGTAGCTGGAAACACCTGACCCAGCTGTCAGTGTGTGGCCCTCTTCACAAAGCACCAAGCCATGTACATTTTGCGTTGTCCTTTTAGTTTAGTTTCTGTACTCTGCACTTTCATACATTACTGGTATAGACTTCCACACACTCATTGTGGCAAACTAGCCTGTCATTACAATAAAAACTGTGTGGAGGAGTAAATGTAGCTGTGACTGCAGCCAAAAAACATTAATTCATAATTAATGAAACATTAATAATGTTTCATTAAATAAAACCTTAACTTTTAGATAAATTATTTTAAACAGGTCAGGCCATATGCATTTCATCATCTAGTGACCAGAAAAGACACAATGCTCACATCATTTGTTTTAGACTTAATGAATCAAAATAAGCATGTCATACTTTAAAAATAGAAAACCTTAAATAGTCAGCAGGGAATGTGTGAAAAATAACTGCAGGAACAGAGCTGCTGGTTAATCACCATCTTTAACTTTGAGTTGTTTTTGCAAACCTGCAATTACTGTTTTTGTCTTCGACCACATTAGGGCAGCAGAAACAAGTTGTGAACACAGCACTGACATCAGTCTCGCATTGCCAGGCCTTTCTCCACAGCACTGCGGAGGAAGGTCTGGCTAGTCCACACAACATTCGGGAGTGATGGGAGAAAAACTCTGGTTTATTGGCATTTCTTTAAACCAATCACAATCGTCATGGGCGGCGCAACGGTGCCTCTGCAAAATAGCAACTTGTTTTGGTGGAACATGTGTACGCTCAAAAGTTGTTTTGGTCGTGCAACAGAAAACTCAGATTGGACAGATAGTCTAGCTAGCTGTCTGGATTTACCCTGCAGAGATCTGTGGAGCAGTTAACCATAGTCCTCATAAATCAACCGGAGTTTAGCATGCCAACACAAAAAAACTGTCTGTCTGCAGCTTGGGGCTGAGAGGGGAACACACCAGCTTTTATTAGATCCAATCACATAGTATTTTAGAAGTTTGTACACAGACAGAGAGTAAATCAAGGAATATTAGAGAGATCCTTTGGACAGGGGCACTTATCATTATTATAACACATTCCCCTGACATTTTTGGTTTGCGCAATCAAATTTGTGACTTTCAGATTAACACAGCCTATAAACTAAACAGAAAGACAAACTGTGAATTTTGTTGCAACATGTTGACAACAGTGATCAAAGAAGTTAAGGGCACACCCAGTACCCCTCATCTGTTCCTCTCTTTCTGATAACACCCTTTCTCTCTTTCCTTCCTAATCTCTTAACCCACAGCCTTTCTTTTCTGCTCTTTCTTTTTACTCGCTACACTCAACTCTTTCTTCTCATTCAATTCCACATTTGTCTCGTCCATCAACCACTCTCTCCCTCTCCCTTTTTTCCCTCCTTCCACTTGTGGACTTCCCCACCCCTTCCACTCATGTGTGGTGTCCACCTAGAGTGGCCAGTTGCAACTTGGCAGAGGTGAGGAGAGTGACATCATCACTACGGGACAGGAAAAAGACAGCAGTCCATTTCCTGTTCCAACCTGCCCTGACACCTTCCATGAAACACAGGCAAAAGGTGTGCCGCCAACAGGGGGAATGCATGCATTTGCATCAGCAACATTTTGCAAGAAGTAAACTGGGGAAATTATGACAACACCACAGGTTTAATGGACAAATTAAAAATATGTCAAATTGGTGCTTTGCAAAAGCAGAGTGCTTTGCATAGAATTCACACTAAAATCCAGGGTAAACACATTATACTTCATAAAATGCTGTATATCATGGCCTCAGCAATCAAACACAGAGAAGTAGCAGGAGTGACCTGGAAGGCGTAGCCTAGTCAATAAAAGAAGAAAACTTGGATGTAGCAGATAGCTGCCACACCCAGAGTAAGAATAGATGCTGCTGGAGAGGCCTTGGCTCTGTTGTCTGTCTTATCAGCTGTCTGGAGCAGAGTGTGGTTCGTCAGGACTCGGTCATTGGCTTCAGCCCAGCGAGCGTTCAATCTCTCCACTCTCTAACCTCTCCTCCTGCTCTCCATTTCCATCCCATTCTTTCCCCGGTGCACTCATAATACCCACCCATGATAACACACAACCAGATAAGATACCCCACCCTGGAGCTGACGAAGATACAAACACACTGATGGAGGCACGCAAATACACTAACATTTTCGCAGTTGACCCATAAAACAGGCAGCAGTGTGAGAGATAAACAGAAAGAATAAATGATAGGGAGTTGAGCTCCACCCAGACAACAACGAATAGAAAGGTGGAGCCCACCCTGTGGGAGGAATAAAACACAATTGAACTATGGACGATCAAGAAAGCGCCACAGGCATGTAGATGTGTATGTTAGTGTGTATAGTACGAGTTCAGCGAGTGCGTGTGTCTGCGTTCACTGCCTGGACTTGTTTTTCTTTCATCAATATTGACCCACATTTTCTCCATCCACACCCTGTTATGTAGGCAATTATTTCTGCTGTGTGATGAATAAAGTGTTGTGTGTGTGTGTATGTGAGAGAATTAAAGGGTGGGTTGTCTGTAGTTAGGGTGTGGACCATAGCTAAGTGTGTGTTGACATGTGCCAACTGGGTCAGGAAAGAGGTGGTGCACTTGGCACACCCTTACTGTGCAGAAGCTCAGTCCACTGGGACTTGACTTGGGAACCGCAGGGTTGCCTGTTCAAATCCCCGTAAAGACCGAGTGAGGAGTGTTGACTGGTAGCTGGAGAGGTGCCAGTTCACTTTATGAACTTGAGCACTGACATCTCTCCATTTAATGCATTTGTATAGGTCCAGTTTGCATGTGTGTGTATTTCGGGTGTGTGTAAAGGTATAGGAACAGAGTGACATTTTTTTATTTCCCCTCTGGGATTAATAAAGTATGTCTTCTTCTTCATCACACACACCTACTGTATATATTATATAACATTATTTATTTGCAATGTGTCTAAATATATAAAAAAACAAAAACAAAAACAGGTGTGCACTCGATTACCAAACCTGAGTGCGTGTGCACACCTAGAGAGGCATGTTGCCAGAGATGGATTAAAGCTTTAGTGCATAACTTTTT